>NW_010511854.1:8540-22851 GCF_000687285.1 Phaethon lepturus
CGTGAGCCGGCCGCCGAGCCGCCCCGCATCCCGCTCGCCCTCGGGCTTGGCAGCCAGCTGCGATTTCCTGGGGAACACGAGCGAGTGAAAGGAAATGGCAATTACCAGCTATTCATACGGCAGCGGAACCTGAATGGGATTTCATGGGACGAATAAAAGAGCACTTCTCCCGCCCAGGAGTCTCTGCCGGCCCAAGCCATGGAGGTTTTCGAGCTATGAGAATCTTTTATAGTGGAACGCTGGAGCTCCAGCGTCCCCGGTAGCATTGGGTTTATTTATCACCGTCCATAATGTTGACTTCACCCTATTCAGCTGGCCACTTTTGGGGTTCGGTGCTCCCACAGCGTAGCTAACTTAGCTGTTGGTGGCAAGTGGGTCTATCCTGGGGTGTAGAAAAGTCCCAGAAAAGGCCAAAGCTTGTTCCTTTCTGACTGCTTTCTATTGCGTTTTACTCCTTTCAGCTCCAAGTATGAGCGCATCCATTCAGCTTCTACCTAGGATTGCACGGTTTAATTCTTCTCCTCTGGGCTATGCAGATGACATGCTTCATACAACAGCATCTTTGAGCCTATACACCCTTGCAATACCTTTGTAACTGGCGCTTCAGACGGTCGCAGTGCCAGCACTTCCGATGTTTCAAGCTGCTTTTGGGCGTTGACCAGGGATCATTTCCCCGGCATGCTGGAAGAGCACTCCATGAACCTCCCGCCGCGTTTCCCCGGTTGAGACCCATGTTACCGCTGTTACCGAAGAGCTATGCTTCTGTTAACAGTAACGACTCAGTAGATTACGGTGGATTTTGCTTTTTCTCCAAGTTCTCTTCAGGCTCTCCTGCGGCTAATATTACCCCCAGTCGGGTTTTCTGTCCAGCTTGCTGCTCTCCTCATTGTGGTTTGCACACTGTCCATATCGGGGAAGATTATGCAGAATTTTATTGCATCAGGTCAGGTTTAATTGAGAAGAGAATTTGGATCTTAATCAGTTTTTAACATGGTAAATTTGACTATGTGTAGTTGTATCAAAGTTTGGTATCGGGACTTCGCTGTATTATACGATGGGTCTGCTACATCTCAAGTATTTGCCCACAACAGTGGGTTTTGCTCAACAGCATGATGGGAAAGGCTAAGGTGATACAGCCTTCAAATTCCACTGAACGTGGTAAAACTCCATAGAACTTTATAATCCTCATTCACAGGGTATTTATTTTTGCTTACTGGTCATTGTTACTAAGGTTATAATGCTTATTATTGCTATTGACTGTTATATGAACTTTATATATTATTTAATTTCACACATGAAGAGCCTGTGCATATATGATTTCACATGCTCTCACTTAAATACTCAAGCAGCTTTCAGCACAGTAGGGCCTTTGGGTGCCTTAATTTTTAATTTTTTTTTTTCTCAAGAGATTTGCTTAGACTTATATATCCAGTATTGTAAAAGATTGTAATAAATGAAAGGAAGGTGTTGGTGCAATCTTTACTTCATTCCGTTATTAAAAAAAAAATGAATTTATCTTGTTTCCACCATAAGATACTTACAATCTTTAAATATTTTCCAAATAAAAGTGCCAGCGTATTGTCATTTATGGCCAATATTATAGACAGCTAACAAAAGCTGTTTCCATAATATTGGTTTTTCCAACAAAATTTGAAATTTGCAAGAGACCAAATGAATGACTTGCAAATTTGATGGAAGGAGTAGTAGTATTATTCAGACCAGGTCCTCTATCATGGAATTGGGCACCAGCCCCTTGCCTTCACAGACCTAGTCACAGAAGACCTGTCCAAAGGCATCTTTTCAGTCTCAGCCTCGGAGGAAGGCCAGAGTTAGGGTGGAGAAATTATAGTCCACAGTTCCCCAAGCTAGGATTTGTTTCACAGTTAACATCGTTTCTTCTCATCGCTGACACACCAAATCGCACGATTATGGTATTGAATGTGCTATACCCTAGTGTGATTTCCTTTGAGCCAGCTGGTGCTTGCACCTCTTGCCAACAGAGAGTGTTTGCCAGAACCTGCAAAACAATAGCTCACCTTCAGCACTAATTCACCACCAACCTCTCTGTGAGGAACAGGTAGGATGGGTATCTTCAGCTTACAGAAGAGTCTTCAGGATTAGGAACTTCCAAAACACAAGAGCAAACTCTTAAAAATGTTGTAAAGAAAAAAAGTATTCCAAGTATAGCTAAATGGTTTTACAGGAAGACATGCAAATTTAGTAACAGGCTGCACCATAAAATATTAGTCAAGTGCTAGCATAGCCATTAATACTCTTTTAACACAAAGCAATTTCACAGCCTCATTTACTAACTGGAATCTCCCAAGTCTAGTTGGTAATTGTGCTTTTTATTCATCTCAGTAAATTCCGTTTAGTGCTTTTTAGCAGTTTCTTAGCATAAATGCATTGAATGTTGTTAAATTGGATTAATAGCTTTTTTATGTGATGTATGTTATATATACATTTAACTGAAGGTGTTTCAACTCATGACAGTTTTTTTATAATGCACACTTTTCTTTTTTATTTTTTATTGATTTTTTCCCTCCCACTGGTAATATTTTTGTAATAGATATTTACAATATATCGTTTATAAATAGGAGCTTGCAGGGGTCACGAAGTTATGGTCACCTTTAGCTCACTTTATATTGTTTTGACCCAAAGCAAACTTAGGGATAAAATCTTTTCAGGTGGGTTAGAACCTAGATAAATAATTAGATCATTTCTACAGTTACACATTTTTAAAATTTAGATCTTTCCAATTTTGCTTAAAGCAGATGCAAAATGGGAATATTGTGCACTGGCTTCATATTTTAAAACACTCCTTTGGAGCACATTTTCAGAATTATAAACAGATGTTTACTTCAGTCTCTCTTGAGTTCCTTCATGATGTTTCCTGTAATTTTTTAAGTAAAATCTTGATAAAGACCAAAATTGTTAAATTAGTTATATAGTGCTCAAGTGCTTTCAAATGCTACGGCATTCAGCAGCCAGAGTATGTCAGTCAAATTGGTGCATGTCTGTATGAGAGGACTTTTTAGCATGCAATTTAGCGACTAGTCAGTCAGTACTCGAAAATAGCTGACTGATTAACTGACGTCATCAAGCACCATCCTCATTTATCTTTTGTGTCATGTTCCCTGCTTTGCTACTGATAAAAGACACGAGAGGTGCCGAAGTACAGAATCACATAATTGTGCCTCTTTAAGTCCTTTATAGAACATCATGAGAACGCCAACACGGCAGTGGGTCTCGGCGCTGATAGTAGGGGATGAACAAATAACCCAAGCCTTGTAGATGGCAAAGACAGAGGACGAGAGGTTCCCGTTGCAGCTGCCCTACGAGAAGGAGGAATACAATAGCTCCCATTTTCCTCCTCTCACACCAGTCCCCGCGGTGCATATCTTTTCATGCATGTATGATGCCAGCCTGGACTCTGCCCTCAGCAGCATCTCCTGAGCTCCCGTCCTCAGGCGTACGCATTATTGACGAAGGAAACTCAATGAAACCGCAAGCGGAGGAAAGAGTAAGGAAAAAGCTGAGCGCCTGGATGGAGAGGTCCAACTGTGAATCAAGAGGAAAGGCTGATGCTGAGGAATACATGATAGTGTCCCAGTAAAAATATCTATGTACATATATGTATTAAAAAAGATAAACACTTGCTGTCATATTTTGAACCATGGTTGGGAGACAAGCAGCAAACACAAAAGCAGTTTGTGGATCCCACTGGCATCTGTTTGGGTTGCTCTGTATGCCTTACTCTGGCTTCCCCACTTGCTAAAAAGGCTCCATCCTAACGCTGGTGTTTTGAAATATCAGCTTTTTCATAAGAAGCCATAATCGTTAGAATATTATTTGGGTACATCTCATGCACTTTTCTAGAAATTATTACGGAAAGTGTAAACAAATGGAAAAACCCCTTGAAGTCTAAGGTACTGTAATTTGTTGTATCTCTTCAGTTTTTGCAAGTCTTTCTCCATCTCGGAGGATGTGGCACAGCAAATATCTCTGTGCTCTCACATTTCTGCGAGTTTCCAACACCCGCTGCAGTCAGGAAAACTCCCTTTATGTTCTGAAAGCTGCTGACAAGCCTGGAAACTGATCCATTATTGGGCATAGGTGTCTGAGCGCGAGCTATTGCTAGATGTGACAACTATAACTTATGCATCCTTCTGCAATAAATAAGACTGCTTTTTAAACAACCTGGTGTCAGGAGAGCATATGTCTTTTGTGTTATTTAATGATCCGTAGCAAATAGTTGGGCATAGAAAAATATTCTTCTTGAGAGACATGAGGTGTGGTTGACAAAAAGTAACCTCAAGTAAGCTGTAATGGTCAGAGATGAACTCACCAAAGGCAGGAGGAGATAGAAAGACCATCTCTGCCATTTTTCTTCATCAAGGAAATCTATACAGTCTGATTTCTTTCTTCAAACCAAGCTAAGAATGTCCCAGTAGCTCAGTTCCTGTTTCGGTCTCAATATTTTTATACCACAAAATGAGACTCTTCAGTCCTAAGAAATATCACCAGCTTTGTTCCCAGGGCGAATAGTCCCATTTCTGATGACTGCCATGCACTAATAAAAGTTGAATGATATTTGTAATCCTTTATTTTCTTTCATTTGAGGGATAGAAGCAATGATTCAATTTTAATCCTCTAGTTTTCCACTTCAGAAAACAGTTTCCATCTTTGTTTCAATTCAAAAAGTAGTCTTATAATTTGCATACAGGGCATATTTTATTATGATGTTTTTATCTCTGAAATCTGTAACTTTTTATTACTGTACTAGGGACAGGTGTCAGTGATGTATTTCTTTCTTGCATGGAGCAATCCATTACAGGTAGTGTATTTCCTGCGTTAGGAATTATTATTGATAAAATACACAGAACTCACATGAACTGGCATTGAAGACACAACAAGCTTAACATTTGCATGAAAAATATCAGCCTATGTAATCTGCATTGAGCTATTTTTGTTTTTATTCAAATCTTGTGATTTTTTTATTTACGTTGTAGCTAAGGAGGAATTGTAACTGTCTGGTCGGATCCTGTGCAGCTGGAATCGATGCTTTAGAAATAGAACCATGCTAGGGTACAGTATGAGCTCTTCAAACTTCAGACCAAACTTCAGACCTTGGCAACCACAGATCAATATGGGCAGGCAGACAGGCAGGGAGACCAAAGACTTTATTCTTGGCTACACTGACAGATCTCATCCATTACTTTTGCTGTGGTTAAGGGAGGTTTCTTTTTTTCTTTAATACCCACAGTGATTAATTTGGAATTCAAAGTATCATTGGAATACAAAATCGTGACCAACAGAAAAATTGAACCATATTGTTTCTGTCAACTGAGATGGTTTTTCTTCCATACTCTGTTTGACAGTAGTTTATATCTTTTGCCAGAATGCTGCCAAAAATCTTTTCAAACCTTTCCATTTTTCTTTGTTGGAAGAGCATCGTAAGGGTTGGATGGAAGACAGAAATCCTCCCATATGCCCCATAATCTTTAATTTACGAAAATTCAAGTTCTGACTCTATTTTTGCATTGCTTAGCGTCTTGATCAAGCAGTCCTACCAGGTTCAAAAATATGGAACGTTAATCAGGATGACTCAAGTTTGGGTGCTTTTTTTTATTCCTATTCATTTTTAGCTACGTGGCTTCCTACTGACAGTGCTACAGGTAGCATAAGGGAGCTCATTTCATTAAATAAAAGTCAAAGCAATAGAGTGCAGGAAATTATGACAATTTTGGATTCCTCTGCTGGGGAGGAAGTGAGGGATGCGTTTTTCTGGTTAATAAAATATTGTTCAATATTTAACTTAAAGTAAAATAATGCTAATGGAAAGAGTTTACAACGGTGATTAATATGAAGCAAACTCATTTTTACTTCTCAAAAAAGAACCCTTTACCTGTGACAGTTAAACCCTTTGTTGCTTCACAGAATATTAATAAAGACATTCCCACCACTTGTGGGGTTTTTTTTTAATTAACAGTTGCCGCCTTTTTAGCACAAGGCTTTAAAGAAAGAATTGATTTTCTCATGAATGAGAAACTTCTTTTTTTATGTCTGTTGTGCTTATATTTGTGAAATACATGTTGCAGTCTGTCTTACATGGCAAAATGCACTTTAAATACCTATGTACATGCAAATCTTGCACCTTGTTTTGACAAAAAAATCATTTGCATGAGTGCTGAAAACTCCTTTTCTGTGGACCCAAGTCAAAAACATTTTAGTCAAATGAATATTTGTGTAATGGGAAGAGAAAAGAGGGTGTGTGTCTGTGCATTTTCACTGAAATAAGTATTCACCTAGCTCTCTAAGATGCCCATATTGGTATAAAAATCAGAAAATTTTTACTCTTTTACTTAATAGTTCCTTCGTTTATTCCTGAAGGGTTTTCTCACTAACCTGCTTTCACCTGTGACAGCCACAGGTAAATCTCAGATTAAAATTTCTGTTCCAATCTAAAATGGATCCTTTCTAATATTGCCCAAGGCTGCTTAGGTTATGAATTTTGTGGTGTGTTAGGATACTCTTCAACGATAAGAAAAGAGCAGAGATTAGATATGTTCCAAGCTGTGTATATGTTCTCTCTTTCAAACGGCTGAGAGAAGCAGCCTTTAAAGGAATGTTTCAATTTTTTTTTCTCCTGAATTGATATGTGGTGTATTTCTTTCTTACACAAGGTGACAGCATGTGTGAGATGTAAAGACTAGTTTGCTCAGGCAATTACCCCTTGTTGATAGCAGATTATTTCCTCTGGCAAACTTGAAAATAACTTGTTGGTGTATAAGTTACTGCTGTTCTGGGGATGCAGTAATTTACTCTCCTGTCTCTTTTATGAGCACATTTATTTTAATCAGTAGAGTTTGGAATGGCTCTTTTTCATCTAACTCCATTTCTTTTGGAGTTATGCACCCTCTTATAATGTAACAAAGGAGAGTGCATTTGCACACACAGGAGAAAAGAGATTTGATGTATTACAGAAGAGCATTCCTTATATAGGAAATCATATCCCATGCTCTTTTTCCATGTAAAGAATGTAGCATTCATTTTCTACAGCAGTGGCCCAAATTATTTTTCTGAATAAGGCAATGTTTCACCTCAGTGAGTTACAAGACATTATCACTCACAGCTGAGAACAGTGTCTCAGAAAATAGTGATCACATACAACTGGGCTGTAGGATTGTGCCACAGAAAATCAAGACTTGATTTCTTTTAGGTTGTTTGCTTATTTTTGTTTCTTTTTTTTTTTTTTTACTTTAAAAGCTTTAAAATAAAATATGTATTTTGTGGAGTAGCTAATGAACGGGATATGCAGAAAAGATCACACGCCATAAATGAAAAGTTACCTGTCAAACAAAATGTTTATTTTACACTCTGAATGTGAAAACAGTAATGAAAGTGAAAATTAAAACTCCCTGGCTCTAGAGCTTTCTCAGTATAGAGATATTTACAATTTGATTCTACTACCTAGACCTCAAGAGTCATTTCACCAAAGTATGTGGAGCTATTTCTAGGGCAAGGTACTATTTCAGCTGAGTGTAGCAGACACTGGCCTAAATATGAAGTAAAAATGTACCTCGTAATAGTTTGCATAGCTTGGGCCAATATACAATTATAACATCATTGATAAAATATTAACACCAAAACTATCACAGTACCTAGTTAAATACATTAATAATTGAAAATATTGCCAAACAAGCATGTTTTCAGTTCCTGCTTAAATATTAAGAGCCTTCCTTTATGCACATGAATAGCCACATTAAAATTTATGGTACTTTTGTGAACATTACAGCATTTTAGAATAGGAAATAAGTGTTATCACACACCCTATAGGGCAACTGTTGCTAAATATTAATCTTTTCAGTAACCTTGCTATTGTCTTCTGACACTTAACCTTTTTGCACGTATCTCACCTGACTTTGTTTTGTTTTCTCAGTGCTGTCATCATGCTGATGATTCTTCTTCATTCTGTTGAACAAAATCAGAAATTTTCTGTGCAGCATGCTTAGAAAACCAGTGCTAAAGCAAGATCTGCATCCAAGTTTCTCTGCACGCAGGTGAAGTATGTTCTGTCCTTTATCTGTTTTGTTTGCAGAAATTGCATTTATTTTCCTGTGATGTGTGACATTCTTCCGAGATCTATTGTGGTCAATTCACGATTCAATAGTCATATGCTGTATGTTGGAGATACGATTACTTCCCGTAATTTGTCTTTTTCTCCCTAATGCTGCTGATGCATGTCCTCCATTACTGGTTTGTCCTGATTTCGAGGGGAAAAAATTTAGATCTGTGAGCTTTTCTATTTATATCCCTTCTTGTCCATAAGAATACTAGCTATTTCCCTGTCACAAAATTACCTGTTGATATTTGTTGATTCCGTGCAACGTCAGTTGCTGAATTTAATTAGAGTCTGTGCATTTTTTACCTAAGAATTCACATGCAAGGGTATCACAGTTTCTGATGAAAAGCTGTATCAGGAATATTTTTGAGATTCAAAAAAGTTGCATGTATTTTTTCTAATCTCTCTCTACATTTGAACATTACAGTCTGTGCTAGAACAGCCAGGCAGAAGTGTCAAAGTATCAGAAGACAAGGAGCTGTCATGGCTGTGACTTAATCAAGCCTGGAAAATAACTGAAATATATGATGCAAAGATGTTATCACTTCTCTGCACATTGTTGAGAAACAAGAAGTTTGAACAGACTATACAAGGCCTACGAAGTCATCCAAAGTGACTTTGATATTAACATTACACCAAGATAGTTTGAAATAGCGAAGAAAATCTCGCAGGAACTCATACATTTGCTATGTGTTCATGTTGGAGGTGTACAAGGAAAGAGTACAAATTAGAATAAAAAGCCAGTTCTCATGGATAATATTACTGAAATATCAAAAGAAAAATCAGGTAAATCCTATCAGCAGGGAACGGAGCTGCTTGTTGCAGCAGGCATGGCACTGAAATGGCAGCTAATGGTTGAAAGGCAAATGGCTGAAACCAAAGACAACCAGACTTTGAAGAAGAGTGACAGCCAAGTATGATTGACATTCCCCTCATCGTGAGGACAATGTGTGATAATAAACTAACAAAACTATTTACCACATCAAAATCTATGGGAGGTTCTATATGAACAGGGAAATCTTCCAGAGTAGGTTTTTAAGAACTTGAGACATTCTTGTGACAGACTGCTTCACCAAGGATACTAACAGAAGCTATAACTGCAAATTTGAAACAAACAAATAGCAGGGAAAAAAAAACCTTCAGAACTGTTTAGGTACTTGGGTTTTTAAAGATTATTTTCCTGGTCTACTATAAACCTTCTATTCCTCTTTCTCAGTAAAAACCCATGGGAAGGTGAGCACAGGCACTGTGTACTTGCTCAACCCTTGAAAAGTTTGATACACCATTCCCTTCAGACTAGAAGGCTGATGCCTGTGAAAGGAAGGCAGTTAGCATTTTTAAGATACCATGTTGTCCTAATTAATGCACGTGATCCCTCTTTGAGTTGTACGTTCAATTGCACTCAGTTCAACTGCCGTATAGACCTTCAAGACCAGACATGAGATCCCACCTCATGATCTTTTTGCCACCTCTGACTTGTTCAAAGACTTTGAGAAAGACAGAACCCACAGATGGGAACTTCTGCTCATTGGAACAGTGGTGACTTACAGTGGAGATCACACAAGAGGTTTGCAGCACGATGCTATGGAAGTATGACACAGCAAACAGCTGAATTTTGCAGCTTTTCCAGTACCATGTCTACTTGAGTAGAGTGAAACTTCCACATAATCGGCTATCCAGAGTCTATCATTTGTCACACACTGAACAAAGACCTTTTTCAATGGTGGGGAACCAGTCATCCTGTATACAAAAGGGCTTTTTCATGTCCTTCTTTGTATGAATAGGTTAGTCTGTCTTTAAATTGTTTGTGAGCCCTCTAGCTGTGCATTCAGTGCTGTAGGCAAGAAACAGCCAGAATACGAGACTAACTAGGGCCTGAACATTTGTGAATAACCCATCAAAGACATTTATTTGAAGCCTACTCAGTTGATGTGGCTTTTTCACATTTGGTACAGGCATAAAGGATGCAACGTTTCTTTGCTGATGCATATTGAGTAAGACAGGCAATCACCTTGTCTTCTTTCACTAAAAAAATGAATAGATCTCCCTCATAGCAATTACAAACTTTTTTTTTTTTTTTAAATAATAGTCCTATAAGTAACAGTGCAATGCAGGATATGGTTACAGTTCATGTAATATTTTAAATAGTATTTTTGCACTTCTTTGTGTGATACTTTCCCAAGGTTCTACACCCTGGGGGACCTTGGTCACTGGAAAACAAATAAAAGCAACAAAATTGAAAAACTCTCTGTATAAGCATTTTACAAATCAGTGATGGATTTTACACTTTCCTGCTATGTGCCAGACAGGGGAGAATGGACCAGCTTGAGAGTCCACAAACAAGTCAGCAAAACTGCAAATGGAAGATGAGTACGGCACTGGCAAAGTGAGATCCAGGGCTGGGCCACAGACTCGATGTGAACGTGGTGTTTGAAAGGAGAAGACTTTTCCTTTCCTTTGGAAGCACTTACAACCTATTTGGAAGAGACTTGAATCCTCTTTTCTTGTTTTCAGCAGTCAAATATCCATGAACTGGTTTGTTTCCAAGCAAAATTTTGTTTAGTTTGATCTCGAACATGGGAGTACCCACCACTGCAAAGGTTGCTACTGCTGACATAGACCCTGCAATAACTGAAGCACAGGAAAATCTTCCATTTCATTTGCAAGGAAGCATTTAACCTCAAAGTGTCAAGCACACTTCATTTATGCAAGCAGAAGATGAGTGTAGGTTTCAGTATACTTAAAACAGCAACTTCTAAATATCACTGAGAGGACAACATTAAAGCTTGTCCTCTTTGCATTTCTGTTTACAGATTTTTGTCTTCTGTCAGTAGCCTATTTGTACTTTGCAAACCTTCAGCAGACTTAGTGTCTGATCACTTTGAATGGCCTGAGCTCTTGTTACTTAAAATCTTTCCATGAGCAGATCCTTAGAGGAAGTTAAATGCATCTGCTGAGCTCATGAAGACTCCAGAGAGATCAGTGCTTGTAGCTGGCAATTTGAGATGAAATGCTGCTCTGAGATACAGTGTAAAAACCCCCTTGTTTTTATTTTTAGAAGTCAGAAATGTTCACAGGTAGTAAGCCTCACCAATAAGTCTAAAACACAGAATTGCGTCAAAACATGGTCTCACTTAGAAAAAATAAACTGGAATCACTCTCCAGGTCAAAACTATCCTTTGGACTAGCAAGAATATTTCAAGAAGACTAAAGGAGGTAGGAAAATATCAGACTCGGAGGGAAACTGAACTGGTCTGCAGGAACATTTTTTCTGGTGCTTAGAAGTTAGGGTTTTTGGAACCGCTGTACTTCAGACCTATTCAAACCGGCTACTACACCTTCCTCTTGCCTCATGCCTGGGATCCACCATGCTGGTGCTAACCAGCAGTGCTTGGATCTGAGGACCAGTCATACAAGGGAGCTGTGGCCAAAGTTAGCATGGAAGCAGAATTTTAAGTGCTTTTAAGAAGCATGTAAATAACCTTCCCATGGTTGCCCTCCGTTCGTTGCAAAGTATTCTAAAGGGGTAATATTCTATGCATGAATATTTAGGCTTTTTAGTGACTGCTATTACTTGTGGCTCAGATTCCTTGAAGCCTCTACTGACGTTTAATTATTAGTTTCATAAACAAGGGTTTCCCAGTGTTTGAAGCTGATGCAGGAGACTCATGGTGAATACCCACTTCCACGCATAAGCATCACTGCGCATTGGACTGGGACGGTGCTAAACAGGATTTTGTTTCCCTGTTACTGATCTGCTGTGTGGTCCTCTTCAAGCCATTTTACTTTAGTCTCCTGTGTACCACACCAATCTAGACCAGAAAGCTACTATAGCTGCTGCAGCAACTCTTCTAAGTACTGCTTTAGATGCTCCAACTTGTGGTGGTGCAACCATGAAATAAGTCAGTCTGGTGAGATTCTTGGTGTGTTTGATGTAATTATGACTACAGAATAATAGGTTGTTTGTGAATATTGTGTCCATGCTTGTGCATGAATATAAAAACACGTATGTAATATGTGTATTTTATAAATGCACATTTATGTGTATATACAGATTCCTACCTCTGCGTTTATTTATGTAGCTATACATGTACATGCAATTAGTGCCACTGTATTGGAGATTCAAGTAAACTTTGTGTAATGCATAAGAAATTAAAGCAAACATCATGCTACTCTGTGTAGTTCTCAAACGCTTTCAAAACAAGCCTCATGATGAAAGCAACACTTAGCTAATTAATGACGTTTTGTCCTTGTTGCCAGCTTTAACCTACAGCATTGTCTTAGGCGGTATACCAAGACCAGAAAGATAATGACAGATGCATTGTGACATTCCCAGTGCAAATCATGTTACAGTCCTCCTAGTACTAATTTTGCCAGCCAAAGCAAAGGTAATGCTTCTAAATAATAGCTAAGCAAAACCATTATAGCGCATTACTAGCAGGTATGGAGGGCTCCTATGCCTCATTTATAACAATGCGAAGCCGCAGAGCTGTTATCTTTATCAGCACGATTTTCTCTGGTTTGTGATTTGTGACACCAGCAAACAAGCAATCCCGTGCGCAGCCTCGGCACCAGCAGCAGTTCGGGATCAATGTGGGTGTTAATGACATCGTGAGTAGATAAATACAGGGGCAGGAATCCA
Source organism: Phaethon lepturus (assembly GCF_000687285.1). NCBI lineage: Eukaryota > Metazoa > Chordata > Aves > Phaethontiformes > Phaethontidae > Phaethon > Phaethon lepturus. The sequence continues at coordinate 21,308 of NW_010511854.1, forward strand.
AATCCCACAACGGCCCTCGTGCAGTTCATGCCATCTCTGCAAATGGCATGTTCTTGGAGCGAGTCCAGGAGCCGTGGTCACAAGATGAACTTTCCCTGACTTTGCGATGCATTAACATCCAGCGCACCCAGGGATCCGCGGCCGTTGCTTATGAATCACTCAGAGGCCCCGACGTGTATTTTCTGAATAAGTGTCAGCAAACGTGTCCTGCCCACACTAAAGAGTACAATTGTTTAACACTTTGTCAGGCAGTTACCGTGGGTTGTATCAACACACGAGGATGTGTCTTTTATAATTTAGTTGGAATGGATTTTTGACCCATGAATCAATGAGCGAGTTGCAGACTGAGTAGTTTTTGCTTCCTGAAAGGCTGTATGATATCAGCAAGGTCAGTTTACTGTCATTTTTTTTTAATCAGGAAAAAAAAAAATACTTAAGGGGCATTTAACATATTTTGACAAGGTGACCCACAATTATCCATTAGTGTTGTATTTGTCTAAGCCCCTCTGCATTGATATGCAAGGACCATGTAATAGTTCATTGATGTCCCACTTGGGGGTGGGGAATAAGGCAAGTGGGACTTCTCCAAGGTCTTTCACAGCCAGAATGCATCTAGCTATTGCTATATTGATTAAACATTTGGATAGTTAATCAACACAGCTAAGACCTTTTAACCTGTCATGTGCTGTATACAAAAAAAGGAGCCATCAGGATGCAATTTTTAGTTTCAAATTAAACATAAAAACATATCTTACTAGACGATAAGGACATAGAAGGTATTGTGGGTTAGGCATGGTCTCTGATTCACATACCAAGCTGCAGCATAACCTTGAGTACAAGGCAGAGGCAGTGTTATGCTAATACCTGGAAGTTTTATCTGGAGCAATGACAAATGGCACATTTACTGAAGAAGGCAATATTTTTACTTTTTTCCCACACTGGAGAGAAGCTAAAGCTAAATTCCTGGTTCTTCAGTTGCTGAAGATTTTATTCAGTTCCACCACAGCTGTGAGAGAAGGTATTAAGAGGGGGTGGGGAGAGATCCACCTGTAACTTGTAAAACTCATGAAATTATATCAGAACTATTTTGTTATTTACACTAATTCTTGCAGGGACACATGGGAGAGAAGCCCAAAACAAACACAAATACCTGGAATGGAAACCAGAGTAATTTTGCTGCTATGTGTACTTCCTTCACTGCATGACCTCCAAAGCATCAGAAACAGAGAGGTGTGTCCTCAGCTGCGGTAAAGTCTCATAATTGCCCTGGCTTCAAAGGATCCAGAGGATTTATACCAGATGGAGATAAGACAACAGGGGCTTTTGGTACCTGAGAGAGTTTGCAAAGCGGTCCCCATGTTTGTTACTGGCTCTCTGCAAGATGAGAAATGGTCTCACTTGAGCGGTGCGTAACACGGGTCGGTGAAGAGCCTGGCTGAGAGGGAGGATCGCGGGTCCCTCTCCTACCTGCACGGTGTTTATAGCATCACGTCTATGGACCTGCCCATTGCATTAAGGATTTATTGCAATTGTCGGTGCCAGCT
>NW_010511855.1:0-1354 GCF_000687285.1 Phaethon lepturus
GGGATGACGCTGTCCTTCTCAAAGCTGACAAACGGTCTCTGTCTCCAGCATGGAAATGAATTGATCTCAGATCTCCCGGGAGAAGCTGTTACGGTCGCGGAGGGCTGTGCCGTACCGTGCTGCCCTTGTCAGACGACTGCGCGCTTTGCCTCCGCGGCTCTGCCTCGGAGAGATGGGAATTTATGGGATGTTTTGCATCTTTTTTACTTTTTAATCCCTGTAAAGGAAGCTCTGATTTTTGAAGCATTGCTCTTTTCCTTCTCTTCCTTTTCTGGGAAGAGGAGCTTTGCTTGGAGGCTCGTGCTTTGCAGATGCTCCTGGGGAAATGGGAGATTTGTCACTTCCAAATCGCAGCGTTTTCACCCGCTCCGTGTGATCCTCCATTTAAACTAGAGGCAGCATCTAAAAGCACCTCCCAGGCTGGCGGAGAAGAGCTGTGTAAGATGGAAGGATACAGGGAAGTGTCTTTAAGGGATCATAGCTTATCAGTGAGAATAATAACTTCCCCGGCTAGGGAGGTACCTTGATGTCGGGTTACGGAGCGCGACCTTCCCCCAGGCACCCGTCCCTGAAATGCAGCGCATGAGCGCGTGGCGGGTGCCATTGTGAAAGGCTGAGACAAACCGTGTCTGAGAGCCACAACTTGCAGTGTTTGCTGTCCTTCCTCAGCAGACACCCGCTCCTCCTCCTCCTCGCCGTAGCCGGGGTGCGTGCCCTCCCGGGCACACGTCTGCGTGCCCTCCTGGGCACGTGTGGCGTCTCGGATGAAACGCTATGAGATTGTCCCCGTCTCAGGCTGAGGTCTTCTCACCTCTTGCATTGGTTTTGGGCTGCAGGGAGCTGGGGGATGTTACTTACCTGGGTGTCTTCAAAGGGCTCTCGGCAAGTGCTGGCTCTTCAGGACAGTCAGCGGGGACGTGCCGGCACGGCTGAACCTTGCGCCTCACGAGGTCCCCTCCCCAGCCGGGCCCGCGTGTGGGGCGAGGACCTGCACCCAGTCTCACCTCCAGCGGATCGGGCAGTTGCTCACCTCAGTCTCATTGCTGCGTGGCCCAAGGGTGCAGGGTGAAGAGGCGGAGGTTGTATGTGGATCAGACAAAGTGCCTTTTCAGTCCCAAACTTGGAACGGACCCGGTGTGTGCAACGCTGTTTTGGCTCGCCGTGGTCCTCTCTGTTGCTCCAGGTGCCTGGGAGAGAGAAATAAGCTGGAGCGTTGTTGGTTTTCCTCCCTTCTTGCATCCCGGGAGAGATCTGCCCGTGTGCCGCGCTTGACTGATGTGGACGTCCATCTGCCTGCCTATTGCTCCTGCTTCCGAGCGCCTCGGTAAGCCTGCTGCGCTGGCGAAACCCCCCA
>NW_010511856.1:0-64543 GCF_000687285.1 Phaethon lepturus
CCTGAGCGCCGACAGCAACGTGGGGATATTTTGTCAAGCTCAGGTTTTGCCAATAAATAGTATCAAAAAGTGCCCGAATTATTCTGGGGAACACTCACTCTTTTCAACCCCGCTACAGGGCATTATAGATACAGCCAAAGAAAAAAAGCATCTTTGAAGTTGCTACCAGCAATACCTTTGACAAGTATAAATACAAGACATGTACTATCAGGCCTGTTTTACATTTCTTTTTGTCATTACATTTTCTCCTTTCATTAGGCTTATTAATTGGATATTTTTCTATTTTCACTTTTATTTAAATTTGATCTCAAATCCACTTTGCTTTGTTTCCAATGCAAGTTGTGTTTCTTATCAGATTCAAAATAATCACTGGATTGTTTCATGTGCTGTTTCTCTGGATGGCTGCCGGCAAATTTAAAAACCTCCAATGCCCATCAAATTAGGTGAGACAAATTCATCAGTTTTCCTCCTTTCCTGCTGCACCCCAATGCCAAGGACAGGCTAGCAGGTAACTTAGAAGGTATTAATTTTCTGGTAATTTTCTGTTTTTTTTCTTTTTGGGAACGATCTGCTACCAAGTAATATATATCTATAATTAGAAGAGGATTTCATTGTTAGTCTAACAGGCTGTTGATTTCCCTGTTTCAGAGCTACTTGTTGGAGAAGACGGATGCCTCGTAGCTCCATCCCCATTACAAGATGGGAATAACAACCCTCGCGTTCGGTGCTAGCACACCTTTTTTCCAGTATTTTGGGAGGAAAATAGCCCATTATCTGTTCTTTGAATTGAAAGCAAGGTAATTTTCATCCAGCGGAGGAGCATTTTGTAATTTGCTGAGCAGCGGTTGGGCTGTTGCCCGGGGATGGCCGAGGACACGATGGCTATCTCCGTCCCACCGGTGGCAGCCACGTGGCCACAGGGGCTGGACCTCCAGCCTCCTCCTTTTCCCACAAGCAACCAAAAGACCAACGTGAGCTCTGCCAGCTGCCAGAGCCTCCTATTACCAACAGAAAAACCTCGGCTCCCTTCGGAAAAGAGCCCTTCTGACCTTTTCTGCAGCTGCCAGCCCACGGGGGACAGATCCTGGCCATCACCCCGGCTCCTGACCCCCCCGGAGCTGCCTGGCCCTCCCGCGCCACAGCACGACTGCGACGGCCTCGCTCACGTTTCAGTGCTGCTCCAGTTATTTTTATGTTTGGCTTTCTAACGCATCAGCTCGGCACTTCCCACCCAGCTCCTCCGCGGTTAGCAGCTGGCAGAGAAGCCCCTGCGCCTGGAAGCAGGGAGGGGAGGTAACGCGGGCCCCCCTCCCCAGAGGAGGCTGCTCATCCCCAAACGTGCAAGTGGAGGGAAAAGAAAACGCTGGTAATTAATGAAACGAAGTAGTAAGTAATGAAATGACGAGCAGTGGAATTTACAGAGCTCTAATATTCAATGGCCGTGGTTTCCTTTAAGCCAGGCCTGAAGAGAGTGCAAGGAACTTGCATGCTCAGATTGATGCTGAAGTTACAGAGGAAGCACGTGTTCACAAACTGCGACTGCTTTCTAGCAGCTCTTATGCTAACCGGTACTCCTAAAAACTACCTGAGAGTGCAGCAGCAATAACAGTCAGGAACGTTTCTTTCTTCATACAGCTTAAAAAAATATGTTAATTCATTAATTCTAGTTTTTAGAAGTTAAGACTTTGAGAAGGAGGCATTAGTGTGCCTGGCTAAATGCTACTGCAGAGCCACACAGGAGCTCCTCGCTTGGAGATTTTTTCACGCACGCCAAAGGGGAGTGAGCGTAAAGGACCCACATTCCCAAATTAACCACAGAAATAAAACATAGCTGCAACTTGACTGGGTAACTTCTCCAAAATGAATGCTACGAACCCATAACCACACTTCAGAGTGAATTAAATTTGTCTTCAGAATCCAGCAGGACTCTCCTCTTTGCCGTATTAATATGAAGAGTGTGTTGGTGCTTTGTCATCGTAATTCAGCCGCAAGGAATATCTGCCTAGAAAATAGTGTTCACTCTCTGATTATGTATTTCACTTTAGCACTTTCATAACAGTAAAGCTATGACCACAATGAGGACGGAGTCATCTTCTGCAAGTTTAACCACCGGGTGGTTCAATGGACAGAACAGAATACAACTAGGACAGGAATTTCTCTACAAATACCAACTATTTGCAAGGCATCGCTGACGGACAAAGGAACACGGCCATGCAAGACAGCATGCTGGGGGTGGACAGACCTAGGGAAGAGGCAGAAATGACCAGATGATGGCTAACAACGACAGCCAACGTTACATTAAGAACGAACTCGAAACACTGACTTCATGCTGCATTCCCAGGTCCCAGTAAGGTGCCTTGACAGCGATTCTCCCAGCTTTATTGATACCAGAAAGGCTGCCAGGAAGGTTTTCATGGTCCAAATGTCAGGGAAATGGCACAGAATATGATCACACACATTACAGACAGACTACAACAGCTGCCCTTATGAGGAGCCAACTGATATCCTATGGTTTGAAATCAAGACAGCCACGGCCAACTGCTTCAGAGCCGCGATCTCAAGCCACGCCGAAAGAATGTGGAAACTTCACCAATACGCGTCAGTGCGTTTCGGGGTTAGCACGAAGATAACCGCTGGGCTCAGTTGTTCAGCTCCAAACTTTAAAAATGCGTTTGCACCTAGCACAAAAGGAGACAACCTTCTCAACCAAACGCAAAGACTCAAAAATTGGTCATCAAACATAAACCACCTATGCAAGGAATTCTTGCAGTCCAACTACTCAGCTACTAAAAGCCACGTGATCTTCCTTCTCTTCCATTTTATAGACTGTATTAACCACAAACATTTCAAGGCATACAATTTTATTAACTTGGAATGCCAACAAATGACTGCAAAACAATCGTTCCCTTCTTTTTGATTCAAGATCAAAAAACAATTTGGGAAGATCTGTCAGCATCGCTGGACCGATCACTTGTGTGATCTCAAGGTACTAAGGATTCAGCTCTACACGTGCTAATCCCCATCGTGCTCTGGAGCATCATCTCAGAGAGCTCCGCTCATCCAAAGCAAAACAGCGAAAACAATGGAAGAAATAATCATGAACCATGGAGAGACGGGGGTGTAAGAGCTTCTCCATTGCCACCACGTGCCTAGTGAGCGCATCAGGATGGTGAACCCGAATACGGACCGCAAGCCTGAAGTATGCTCTCTCCCCACTTCGTTCCTCCCGGAGTAGCCAGTGCGACAGCATCCTTCCGTCACCAGGCAAGCGGGAAGATCTACCCAGCACACACCTGCCTGCTCTGCTGCTTCTGCACTGAAGAATTTTTTTTTTTTCATTATTTAATTTCAAATTACAGGAATACGCATTACATAAATAAAAATGTAACGGATACTTGGGTTTGTCATCATTCCGCAATGTGTCTGTTACTAACATAACTACAGTAAACCATAGATTGCGTTCCGATTTTTTTCAGATTTCTTTCCCAAGGGATGATAAGAAGTAATCTCCCTGTTGTTACACATGTTTTATTTTGAAAATAAAGCTTTTATGCATATTTTAGTTGATCTAAATACAGTAGATCTTGGGTTTTTAAATCGCCAGATAATATGCAATTATTTCAAGCTAGATTCTGATTTTGAAACAAGCTCTAATTAGCTCCCCGTTTTATGCTGCTATAATCCTTTCTTCAACTCCCATGAGTGTTACTATTGCTAAGCAGCATGAGGTTAGGAATGATGGATGATACCCAGAAAGGAAGACAAACAAAAGGGAAATTCAAAATCCCCTGAGATCACCCGCAGCTGTATCGGCAAATGAAGATTTCCACATTAGGTCATAAGACGACCCTTACAGAAACACATACCAAAAAGGCCCGTCTTTTTCCCACTGAGCATTTGCAAGTCTTTAATGTAGTATATAGAGAGTATATGTCCTTCACAGAGGATAAATACAAAAGTGAATAAAAAATCAGCTTTCCTAGGAGTAGCTATGAAACCAGCAGCACGAAAAAAGAAACTTTGACTTAATGTCATATAGATGCTCAGTAAAGGCGTAAGACCCCAAAATAAGACAAATAAGAGCTATAGACAGTACAAGTTTTTAGAAAAATATCGAAGCACATAAACCTTCTTCTGGCACATGGCTACCGTCCAAACCCAACCCAGCTCTGATCATCAGTAATGCAACTAAATAAGGGCCAAATTCATCATCAAAAAATGCTGATGCAGTTGGGTGACACTAATTCAACTTTTTTTTCCCGTGTGATTTGGTCTGTGCTTTTGACACATAAATCATTAAAAAGGCAGATTTACCCAAGGGCATTAGAGCACTTAAGTGGAAAGAAATACACAGAAAAAAATGTTAGAAAAGGCGCGGTGATACAATTTTTGACCACCTAGGGTACAGACACCATTTTTGTGTAAAACATGTTCATTGAAACTTTCACAAAATCACCAAAGCCTTGATGAGAGGTCACAGCCAGAAAAATACAGATACATACATATGGCTATCTCCGGTTGTAATTTTGGTATAGACTGTGTTTTTTGAAAATTCATAAATACAGCTCGCAAAGAAGCAAAGTAAGCCTGGCTCCTCTTTGCTACCTCTCTCTCAAATGCTCATCCATTCATCCTTACATTTAAAAGACTGATGGGTCCATCTGTCCACGTGTGACAATGGAAAACTACTGGACAAAAGAACAGATTTTCATCAATGAGGTGTTAATCAAAACCTTATGATCTAGAAGTGTAACTAACTGGGTCAGAAATCCAGAAAACCTTGCTAGTTTGATAGAACAGTGCCAAACGGTAATGAAAATACTCACAGCTAATAAAAGTTTGAGATGTTACTATGCATGTTGACACTCTGTACACTGAAGACCTTCTTGGCAAAGCACTCAGGAGCCACTGAATGTATTAGTTTAATTTCACTTCTTTCCCCTTCATGCATTCAGTAAGTTCCAAGCCAATTATATTACATGGAAAAGGCTCCAGACCTTTTCTCGTTTCAAAATTGTTCTGATTAATTTCTGTTTTAAAATTACAAGTATGCAACCTTTTCTGCCTTGATTTTCCTGGGAAATGTCTCAGAAGACCAGAAAATTGGAGCCATCTTTTTTTTTTCCCCTGCCCTGGAGTGGAGGATCTTTCACAAATGCGTAATTATTATTACCTTTTCCAAACTGTTTGCTGCGCTTTTAATTACAGAACAGCTGCTAATAAAAGAAAATTACCAAACTGCCCTTCCTCATTCAAATAACGTGGCTTTGCTTTTTTGCTCTGCGTGGTGTCACAACCTTCCTTATTCCTTTATACAGAGAAAGGCACCAAGAAAGGAACGTCTTGTACAACAATTTTATTTTTAATCATCGGAAAGGAGGAAGAAAAGGGCACGAGCCCATTTTCTCATTTGTAAGTCTGCTTTAAGGAAAGGAGGGCAATCATCAATAATATGATTTTATTAGCTGATAGGAACGTGTCGCCTCACAAAGTATTAGCTCAAGGGCAGGAACTGACAAACGAGATTGGGAGTGTGGGAGGGGAGCAAAATATCACAGCAGCAAAACTGAACTTCCTGAAGGAAATCACTTTCAGCTACCAGCGAGCCCCACGGGAATCCGTAAGGTGGTCGGATTTTAATACTACGGGCTTGTCTTTCAATCTTTTATAATTACAGTTAGTCATAAATATGATAATTAGCAATAACAATGCAGCCTTTTCCCAGCTCCTCTGATTTCAAATTCCTCTTAAAATGGCTACAATTAATTACTCATATTTTCCATGCTGTCTTAGGCGTTTATAACTGTAACATTTAGTCTTGCATAGTATCGATGCTACAAAAAAGTAGTCAATGGCACGCTTTTAATGAACATCGCAGGAAGTTTCCATGTTCGTTAAATGCTTGGCTACAAGTAACAATAGCCCTATGATTGCAAATAATTTTTCCCATTTTAGTTGTGTTTTCATGGCTTGTTTTTACCAGGGGCATGGTTTTTTTTTTTTTTTTTGCTTTTATCTATTTATTTTCAACTGTTCTTAAGAAAAACATGGACTGAATATCTTCATGGATTTTCTTCTCGTAAAATCTTTTAGAATGCAAAATAGTTTCCCAGTAGAGAAAAAAAGTAGTTTGCTTGGGATATTCAGAACAAACCCAGCAAGCTCCAGAAAAAAAGAAGTGTGTTTCAGAATGGGAGAAAGGTGGAAGAAGAGCACAACCCACCCTCCTCCGTATCCTGAACTGCAAGAATTCTCCAATACAGGGCACTGGCTGTAAGTACAGAGCAGGGCACAAGTATTTTTCTAGCGTACAAAACAGCCCGAGTGGTTTACGTCAGTTAAGGCTATCACTGGTAAAAAGTCTGTGTGGGTAGAGTTTGGTATCTAACAGCAGGAACACAGCTGTTCCCTTCCAGCCTCCTTCCTATACTGTGGCCATCGTATAAAACCTTTAGCAATTCACTTCTCTCTGACAACTCGTCTTTGCTGCATCTGCTTTTTTGCAAACGGAAAGGGGAGAAAAAAAGGTCAGCTTGGCATATTTGATGGAGCTTTTGAAAAAGAAAGCTCTAACGTGGTCTTTTCCCCACCTTCAAATTAACAAAGCAGATTTTGTGCAAATGGAAGTGGGGAAAAAATATGCCAGCGAGTGAGGCAGCTGGAGTATGTAGCTCACATTACAAACGAAAGGCTTGTTTTACAGCCATTGTCACATGTCAAGCTGATAAGCTGAACTACGGTAAAAAAAGCCCTACAGAGCCAATGATCTCTAAGATCAGACAGAGTCTCTTTACCTAATATATGCAGCTAAATACGTGTACTCCCTACATCTGCCATAGCAACAAGGAGAGAACGAGGAATTAACTGTGTTAATAAAAAAATTGAAGGGTCTCCTGTATGATACAACAAAACGCAAGAAACCTCTCGGCATCAAAGCAAAAGAAACGTAACAAAAGCACAGAGAATTATTTCAGAGCAAATCATTGAAACCAGCTGATTACCTGAGCTTGCACATCCCTGCTGTAGGGAATCCTGTAATGATGTCACAGAGTGAAGGACTAGATAAGAGAGGAGAGGAAAATCAGGGAACAATAAAAGGAGATGCCAAACCACAAACTAAACAGTAAGTAGGCTCAACAAATAGCAAACCGCTCATCTCGGCACGGGCACGCCGCTCATTTAAGACAGTGGCATTATAAGGGAACAACCGAGGCCAAACTCTAGTCTGGCCTTTCTGTATCAATAGGTATTAGGGTAAGAGAGAGCCACAATAAAAGCATAATTGCAACAGCATCCCCCCTTTAAAGCTTAGTTCTTCTAGCTCACCTCCTGCGAAAGCCATCGATATTCTCCTAGGAACGATAAAAATCCCCTATGCAACCCTAGAAAACAGCGCACAAGATTTTCCAGCTCTTTGGCCAAAATTTTTTGAATTACGTATCATATTCATGCCTCGATAATATCACCCTAATTAGGAACGTGATAACTGCTGCTTATCAATTACGCATAAACAAGCGCTTCGTTCGTAAACATTCCCAGGGCATCCCCCTAGGGACTGGCCGGGCTGCGAGGGCGGACGCTGCCACTTCCAGTAACGCCTGGGCTAGCACCGGGTGCAAGTCTCGCTTACTGCAAATTTAAAAAAATAAAAGATTTCCTCCTCCTCAACTCAAACGACATAGTGGAATTTTAATTACCTTGTCCTTGTTGCTGCCCTTGTGCAGGCAGGACACACTGTCCCAGCTCACCATTCAACCAGAGCTGCATACGAATAAATGGTTCTCGGCCTTTTTGGGTCAATTTACTCCATGGCTTTGGCCTGGAGAGCATGTCACTGACACTTCCTTGGGACAGCCCCAATACCTGAAGTGAAGCAACCAAGAACGGCACGTTAACACATTTGATGTGGAAGGGGGGTAATTTAAGTCACTTTGGTTTCCTTTACTGCTATATTGCTCAAATCGGTTTTATACGGACATTAGTAAAACTGCAAAATGACATCTGTAGGTAACGGATGGAAATGCTTTCCTCCCGCCACGGGTTCCTTCTGGAGCGTGGGTTTTTTCCTGCAGGAACGGAGCGGCAGCACAAACGGCAGAAGGATGGTGCGAGATTTGCATGCTTTTCATATTTTGTGTCAAACGGTTTCATCAGTTCTAACAGGAAAAAACACAAAGTCCAGGCACACACAGGCAGATAAAACAGGAAATGATTGGCATGTATTTTGTTCTCAAACAAAAATAATTGGGACTTTTGAGACTAGGCCTGTATTTGGTTGATTTTTTTGGTATGAATTATAACGATGTGTGTTTTCACCTGTAGCAGCGGCTGCTCCACGTAAGCAAATATTTAAGAATACAGCCGACTGCTGCGAAGGGGGAATTTCAGACAGGCAGAACGCAATTACTTGCCTGGAATTCAGCACAGGTACCGGGGTTAAAAATCATACTTAATGAAAGCTGCCACGGGATCTTTAATGACCCCAAAAGGTCAGGCTTTTCATTTCACATCTTAGTGAAAGGTAACAGCGCAGTGCCAGCTCCTATTATACTATTACATTGATTCAATTCTTTAAAGAAAGAAGAAACACCAGATGTCCACCACTTCTTATAGCCTGGGAAGTGTGTTCTGGTGGTTGGGGACCCCCCCAGAATCCCACGTGTCGAACGCTTAGGGCCCACAACGTGAGAACTTCAGCAAGTCTTATCGTACATCGCGTATCTGTAATCAAACATTGCTTAAAAACGTCTCAAAGCGCACTAAGATACCAAGCACCAGGTATAAGAAATGTCTGTGGATTCTTGACTTAAGACTAAGGAGAGGTAGGGGATTTTCAGTGTGTTTGTTTAAATACCCTTGTGCGCATTTCCAAATATTAAAAAAAAAGGGAAAAAATGCTCTTGTGTCCACAATCTTCACTTACAACAAATTTAAGACTCTCCAGTCATGACAATGGTATTACTCAAATATTCCATGAATTCATTACATTAGGCATGAAATACTGAGCCTCCATAACATTTGCTTCAGCTTTCAATGTTTCTAAACTCGGGGGCCCCATTTCTAATTACAAGTGCTGAAGCCAATCTTTGCACAGAAACTTATGCAATTCACAAAATGCAGGAAAACTAACACTTCCCTTTGTGAGCTTATTTTTAAAATACTTAAAATACGAAGCAAAAACATTTTTCCTTAAGACATACGTGGCATATCCCCCTCCGTTAAACTGAGCTCCGTACCGACGTAAGGAGCACAACGCACATTCACAATACTGGTGGAACAAGAGATAACCAGTTCTTTACCTTTTCCCCAAAGATCCTTTGGCAGATGCCATTCTTTGCTAGCTTTTCTTTGACCTGCCGCGTTAGCTCTATCGTATCCACTTCCTGGTACATATAAATCTCATACTGCTCGGGTGTCAGTGGAGGAACTGAAGGTTTGGATGGCTTTGACAAAGACACGATAGGGGATGAAGGGAGAGGGCTATTTTGTGGCGTCTCACTGCGACTCGCCCCAGTCATGCTCAATTCAGAACTCTGGGAGTACGGAGATTCAGCGTTTGGCCACTCTTTGGAGCTGGCTACGATCTGGCCTAGTCTGATTGCTGACCTTTTCTTTTCCACCACTGGCTTCCTCAACTTTTATATCTTCAGGAAGAGCTGTATTTCTTCTCTCATGCTGCACAGTATTCCACCAATGGTCCTTCCAAACACCACCACGTCCCAACTCATTTTTAACATGCCTCAACATACCCTGGGCAGAATCACTTATTCCATGAAGCTCTAAAACAGGTGCCTCCTGAGGCTCCTTTTTGAGCCCAGAGAGGTTCTGCAATGCAGAGATACTGGAATCAGTGACAGATGAATGTTTCTTCAGGGATATGGCCAAAGGAGAATAGCTGGAAACCGAAGACATTGCAGGTGTAGATACTAGTTTGGGGGAGAGGATAGAAATGTCAGCTTGAGATAAAGGTGGTGTTTTTAAGGCAGGTTCAAGGGCAGCCTGCTGTGCCTCCATTTCGCGTCGGGCTTGTTGCAGAATGGATCGAATAGCATCATCAGAATTGCCACTGCTAGATGCAGAAGGCGGCTGAGCCGGCTCAGCTATGAAAAACAACCAAAAGACTAAATGCAACAGAGGAATATGGCTTTATATTCAACATGTGTTAACTGTACATATTTCCCGGTTGGAAAAAGGGCTGCAATACATTTCTGGATGGGAGGGAGGAGTTTTCACTAAGCAAAGTGAAAACTTTTCTGCACTTTTCAAAATAAGGTAAGATTTCCAAAGTTATTCCCTGGAAAATTACTGTAGCTGCCAAAGTGCTGGACATTTGCACGCGCAGACTCAGCTGCAGAAGTCTAGTACTACTTGCCTGTTATCCACCATTGTAAAAATTTTTAAATAAATGCCTTTGAAAATCAAGCCTTTACCCCTTCTCCCCCCACCCCAAGTACTCCATAACATTTTATAATTCTATTTACAAAGTTACTTAAGTTTCCACTACTCTCTATCTCCACAAATGAATCGTAACACGCACTCAAAACTGAACACAGCTGCATTCACCTGGACGGACTATTAATACCCTCTTACAATATAAATACGGTGCGTCCTTTTAACTCCAAAAATTTAACACAGAAATTACAACAAAGCGAGAACTTTAGTAAGAGACTTCATTATTTCATTTGACAAGCTAAATATGCTCCTGCTCCCTGTTTTCTTGTTCCATGGTCCCAACCACTGAAATAAACAGCTCTACAAAAATCAGGCTGATGCCTGGCCATCGCTCTCTGCCTTAGCCGAAGCCCTATCATGGAGCCACGGGCACCTTCAGAAGAGAGAACACCTAAATGCAGTATTTCAGTGGCGAACGAGGACGCGTGTGGCTGTGCTGCAGCAGTCAGGGATGAGCAGAGATTGGAACGTGGGTGTAGATTATCTCTGCAGAGCCAGAAGGTTTTTGCAAGGGCATCTGTTTCCATTTAAGTTAGTCTCCACTGAGGTCCCCAGTGCTTGAAAACCAGTTCCTCTAAAAGCTACTCTACAAAGAATGGGGGAAGTGAAGCACTAGATAGTAACAGGGAACCCATACACTGCAAGAAGTGGCCTCAAAGTGAAATAAGATTTGAAACACACTACATATTATTCTAGTAACTTTATGCCTCATCGGAATAGATTTCTGAATTTGCCTCCCTACATTCTTTCCTGTCACATGATATAAAATACATGAAAAGCTAAGAAACAGGAAAAAAGACAGTGGGACTATCTCTTCTGTTTTATCTACTGCTTTCATAGAGAGTTTTGAGGGTGAATTAATATTTGAAAGGAAGGCTGAGATTCTCAGATGAAACATGCTACTGAACATTGTGCTTGCAGTTTCCTGCACACAGCCCACATTTTCCTCTATGTAATCATTACTTGTATAAAGTTGTGTTATTTAAATTGTGTATTAACTAGTCTTTTATACTTTGCCATGAGATTAGCTTAGTTTTCATTTAAAGAACAACTATCCAAAACTCTAAATCAGTATTAACTTGAAAAAACAACACAGAAGTAGTGCACAGTACTCTCTACTTCAGCATTAGCCCTTCAGCAGTACTGGAAACTCTTTTAAAGTCAGGAGGGCTGTGGAGCAGACAGAAATGTTAACTACGCAACAGCATACTATGAAAAATTAAACTTATCTCAGGCTAAAATCTTAAACTAATGATGTTTTTGGGAAAGAAAATGCTTTTTGGATTTGCCAGTTCATTCACTGAATACATTCTGTAATCAAAAATAAAGTTATGTAAAAGTTAGAACTGAGTTTGCCTATGTTATAATTTCAGTACATGATGTCGGCAGTATGATGGTACTATGTGACTGGTAATTGCTGGCTCGATCATGACCTTCACCCTGACAAATCCATTCAGTTCCCTCTCCCATGCAGTTTGTCCCTGGGGCCTGAGTTAGAAGAGAAGGCAGGAGCCATTCCCCTTCCAAGGAGCAAACTGGTAGAAGAAAGGATTTTGTAGGTTCGTCCCGCAGAGTGACTGCCTGCAGGGGTGGAGTGGTGTAGAGAAGGCAGAGCTCTGCTCTTGGAAAAAACGGTGTTTAGAAATTTCACAGCGTTACTACCCTGGGAGCAGGGCAGCGCAGAGCGGGCAGATCGCTGAGCAGAGACCCTGCCAAGCCGTGACACATGTAACCTTAACCTGGGCTGCCTTATGGACAGAAACAACTCCACTAAATTATAAAAAAAAAAAAAAAAAAAAAAAAAGCTTTTCAAACCTACACTCCAGGTTTTTAGAATATAATTAACTGACCAGAAAGCTCATGGTAATTGTTTTAATTAAATTCTGAAATAAAAGGAGCAAGAGACAAAATGAGACCGTACCTGTTTTCTGTACTTGCAGCTCCCTTTTGGCTTGTTCGAGAATGGATTTGATGGCTTCATCAGAGCCAGTCTCTGTGGTTCGGATTCTTGTGGTTATATTACCTGAAGAGGAAAACGTAACTAATGACACTGGGAAAGCTTTTATTTGTTTGGTTGTTTTTTAACACAAAGACAGACAGTATATACTGAGATATTGCCAACACGACAGTTTACGTAGGACCTTTACCAATATTTACAACACCAAGAACGTACTTAACATAATAAAAGAAAAATATCCTCGTTGTGCAAAAGCCTGCCCGCTAGCTGCACTGGAACGATGAGAACACTGACATCATCAGAGGAAGAACTAGGTGGTCATATATTCCTTTTCTAGGATAACATATGTAGGTCTATTTTTTTCCCTTTTTTTTTTTTTTTTTTTCTTTTTTTTTTCGGAGGGGGAGAGGAAACAGAAGGGAAAAGAACCAGAGGGGAAAGGAAGAAAGCTAAAAACAAAGGATCAGGAATCATCTTAAAAATTGCATCAGCTGCTAGGCAAAGTAGGATGAGTATACATTCAGCCCAAAACAGAATTAAAAAGTAACTAGATAAAAATAATTTTTAACCTTCTAGAAGTTAATACATTAAGAGAAACAGTCATTTAAACGCAGATACCATTTGAAGTACTCTCCAGCTAAGAGCTATTACTTAGTTGTTTGGTTTTTGGGGTTTTTTTTTTAACCACTAAGAGGAAGAAAAGGAGGGAAAACTATGACTGTGAATGCTACTGCACTTAGCTGCATTTTTCATTATGAGATTGTAATTTGTAAGTGAGCTAGATAATTTCTGACTGGAGTGAAATACAAAGTTTTGGGGTTTTGTTTTTTCTTCTTCCTCTCGTTTTGCTAAAAGCAAAATTCTGCAACTAATCTATAATGAAGAAAATGTTCGTACTTCCTGTTCAGTGATAATTTACTGACCTGCTGTTCACGTGTCTTGTTATCCTTCTCATACACCATACTGACTTAAGTATCACACTAATTTAACGGCGTATTAAAGTGTTATTTGTCAACGCAAGCCCCATGAGGAGAAAGAAGTAAATCTAGAGCAGAAGCAGTATGCGACTGATGTTGGATTATACGTTAACCGTGCAACTTTCTCCCTCCAAAATCACAAAAATAGCAAAGAGAGCATTTCAATAGATCTGATGATTTTATAAAGCCACTTCTATCACTTCTCTCTTTTTATCTGCGTACGCAGTGAGGTTGGGAGGGGAAAAAGTATCCAAACAGCGTTACGTTAGTACAGCAGCAGCAGAATTAGAAAAAGCGAAGTGTTCATCTAACCCATGGTTTGTTTTATACTTACTGTCTGTTTTTCTATCAGATTCCAGGCCAGAATCAAACTGCACAGTTTTAAGGAAACACACAGCTAAAGCACACTCCACTTCCTAGATATCGACTGCAAAGAAAAACACCTGCCTGTGACGTACCTTCAGACCCATTTCTTCGTTTCGGTACTTCCTGAAATAGTCTGTTCAGGTTCTGGCCTGGATTCTCTGTTGAAAAACAAGTTTGGTAAGAACAAAACAATCAGGGGATGGTCGCTCTGACATCACGGGCTGTGTGACATGAGAAGCTAGCAGCCTGTCTCTGAACGCGAGGGTTCGAGCTGTCCTCGCCCCCGCGAGCCTTTGTCTGAGCGCTGGAGGAGCTGGCTACTTTGGAAGAAGCGAGGCTGGCTGATTTGTTAATAAAGATTACAGCTACGTTCGGAAAGGAGATTAGACAGATATAAATAAATGTCTAGAGATACCAAAAATGAAGAGGTTAAAGATGGGCAGATAATCCCCTCAAGTACGATCATCAAAAGGAAGAACAGAACATAAATCTAACAGTGTGTGCTTTCGATTAAACAAGATCTAGGAAAATCCTGCCTGTCCTTTCCAATACTTCTTGACTGTAAACAACTTACTTTTCAGTTTCTCTCAATGTAAATCTCAGTCTTCGCTTATGATGAATCACAATGAAATGCACGTTTTAATGCATTTCTTAAAATCACTGCCTTAAATATGCAAAGCTGCTTGAAATTAGGATTGTTTCTTAATTGCTCGTCTCATGCATCACCTACGATATTTTGTCAAAACACTCTGGGGGGGGGGGAAAAAATATCGCACAAGACACAACAAAAGTCTGGTCTCAGTAAACAACCCCAAATAAAAATTCTCAAGCACTTCTGAGGGCTGATACCCTTAGTAGCTACTGACCCTTTCAGTCTGTGTTTCGCTCTGAGGCGGAGCTATTGGGAAGTGAGGGATGTAAGCGTCCCTGCTGCTGGCTCCTGCTGACAAACACAAGTCAGCAGCTAAAAAAAGCACAAGCAAAGATACTAACCTGCTTGAGTGCCGAAAAGCAGAGTTAGAAAGCCGTACTTTCTGCACCTGACATCTGAATCAGGTGAAAGCAGCAGCAATGCACGAACGGCCCCGTACAGGGCCGCTTCCCGCTTGTACCAGTTGTAACTAACAGGAAAACAGGGCAAGGCCCTCGGCCGGCGAGCGCTTACCTCTTTGTCTACCCTGGATGCTGCGAAGAGCCAAGATGTTCTGCTCGTCCGAGAGGAACTGCTTCATCTTATGAAATGGCTCCTTGCCTCTCACAGTCAGTTTATTCCATGGCTTTGGCCGGGCTAGTATCTCACTCACAGACCCTTGCGACAGTCCCAACACATAATGTCCAAATATCCGCTGTCCAATATTGTGCTTGATCAACTGCTCTTTCACCTGACGTGCAATTTCGGCCGTGTCTATCTCCTCGCCTTCAGAGATGCTCCCAGCACTTTCTGACTGGCTGGGAGACGGGGCCATGCCATTTACGTCCGGACTTTGTTGTAATGGACTTTGGGAAGATATGGAGTTTGTGCTGTAAGGACCTGTTGAAAAAATCATGCTTGTGCTTCCTGCTTCCTGCATTGCCTTGGAGTAGAAGGACTGCATTAGCTGTCGCTGGAGGAGAGAGTTTAGTGCAAATTTTCCTGTGGAGGCCAGGGGTAAGCTGGGGCTCGCCAGGGATGAGCTGAAAAAGTCTTGACTTAAACCCGTTGGTGAGAACTGGTGTGTACCATTAGTATTGGAAGCCTGCTCCCCCGCGTTGCGGAGCAACTGAGAAGGAGGGGAGGCCGGCAAGGTTGCAGGACGCTGACTCTCAGGCTGGTCTTTCCCTTTTCTCCTGGCTGACCCTACAAGGAAGGTCAAACATAATGCATTATGGGGGATCAAAGAGGGAAAAACCAAGATAAAAAAATGCAAAGTTTGCCCCGCAAAGGGAAAAAGTGCAGATTTACAAGGGCCAATGAAGTGGCGGTGGGATTTTTGTTTTCATTTTGGTTTTGGTTTGTTTTCTTTGTTTGTTTGTTTGTTTGTTTTCCATAATTGAAATTTTAATAAGCCAAACAAGGCCCCCAAAACAAACAACATGCATTTCATGTTTGCACCTTTCTTGTATGTTGCAGCCTGGAGAATCCCCCTTACAAACATTAAAACTAGAACAATTACATGAAGTGCAGTTATACATTTAAAATAAATGCAGTTACAGACAGCAAGTCTCTTTGTTGTCTCTCATTCAAGACATTATTCATTGGACCTGACTGAACCCAAATGCAGCAAACATTTACATTTTGGAACAAACCAATTTGAATAAAGGAATCACCGTTAGGTGGATGCACCAAGATCACTCAGTTAAAGTCATAAAACACTTCAAAATTCAGTAATCCCAGGGCCAGTGGCAACTTTTAACTTTCTTCCAGCTGCAAAAACCATAAGCATTCAAGTATCTGGAAATTCCATGACTTGTCATTTAAAAAATGTGCACGCAAGATGTAAAAAACCCACAATAGGAAAGCTAAACGGCAAACACGCTTTGCTAAAAAGAAAGTATTTTGTTTTTCCGAGCTGACCTGCTGGTAGTATATCTAAGCGTATCAGACAGGAAGATTATTGTGTTCTACATGCAAACATTTTGCATAACATTGTGTGTGGGGGAAGAGACTTCTGGTGCCACGGATGAATTTGTTCCCAAAACAGAAGACAGCCTCAAACGCTACCACTTGGTACATCTTGTAATGCCTCTCTTTCCTAGCCTTTAAAGACTCTCTGAGGTCTCCAAGTTTTATTTTATTATCCAGCCTATAAAACTGCAGAAATCAAACATTATTCAGTGTTCCTGTTGCCTCTTAATCTTTCTGCCATGCATTAGCTCAGACACTCATCTCTCACTCAGCCCTCCCTCCCTTTACAAGACAGCAAACAAACCAGAAGAGCCGAAAATTGTGTCAACCTACCACTCAGGTCACTATTTGTGATACGCAGCGTGGCATTCTCCGACTGCAAGGAGCGGTTCTTCTCCAGCAGCAGCACCTCCAGTGGTTTAGATGCATCCTAAAGAAAATCAAAGTGGGAGGTTTGTTTCTAAAAGCATTAAGAGTCTCGCTCAGGCACTAAAAAGGATTTCAGAAGAAGAAAACAAGTGCTCATCTCTGCCACGAACGCAGCTAGGGAATTCACCATGCATATATTTGCAGGAATCGCTCAGTGCTCCTGCGTGAGCCATAGAAGAGATTCACTGTTTAATTTTAATTGTAAATCATTCATCAATTCTGTGTTACTTTAAAATGTGTAAATGTGTAATTTTCTTATTCCTACTTATTTTAAAATGGTACTGGCACGCTTTTGATTTCAAAGCTGTAGACTTCTTTTAATCTGATTAAAATAGGATCTAAGATTATATTATTTCTTCTAGGTCAACTGACCCAAGTTAAGCATTTCCTTGAAATGCTGCCTTTCAGCATAAACAGTTTGTTCAAAAATAAAATCACTCATAGAAACCTGCCATTTACCTTCCACTAAATATCTAACCCTTCATCATTAGAAAACGTCTTGAAAATTAATCCCAGTATATTGATATTGGGTTCAGATTTCAGAAACAGGAATTTAATTCGTAACCTTTAAACTTAAGTAAGATTAATTTGCTGGAATAGCAGAGCTTTGTCCTGCTTTCTCAGTACTCAAAGGTTTGTTTTCTTTTCTGAACATTATTTTCAAGGCTAACAAAGACCTAAAAATGCTAAAAACCTTGCTCAGCGTACTGTCAGTACAAAAAACACACAAATCTCAGCGTAGCTGTACACCAACTCTAGTATCTTTAAAAGACTCAACTTCACAACGTTATGGTTATCCGCTCCAGCACAGCTGAAACGTCATTCTTTGTCCTTGACCACTTAAAAGAAATTAACAGGCAAAAAATGTTCAGTTCAGCTTTTTACATAAGAAAACATCAGGAAAACAATGATCAACCCATATGTCTCAACATCAACAGGAAATTCTCCGTTCCAACACCAACGAACTGCAAGACAATTTTTTTGTTAATTAACTGAACTGCTGAAGTAAAGAAAACAAAAGTAGGTTCAGTACCTGCGCACCAGAGCTTTCAGATGGTGCAAACTCCATGGATTTCAATATACTGTGGAAGGCAGAAAAAAAAATTATTTTCTATTTCTTCTTTTCATAACAACTGCACTAATGAGCATTAACATTATCATTTCCTACTCTCCCGCAACACTTCAAGTGATAACAACTTTCCTTGCAGTGACACAGCCTCATAATGAATATAGAATAACTATTCAAACTAGTTATTGGATACGAAAATTTTCTCCAGCGTCATCTAAATCATTCCATATGCAATCCCACCAGGCCAGTTTAAAGCGTAAATTTAAAGGTTAATAAGGATATAACATTTTAAGCTGTCAAAAGCGATATAAATTTATCTGTGAAGCTTGAAGGGAATGAAAAAGTTGCAGCAAAGCAACAAAACAGGGGAATCGCCACCGCAGTTACAGTACTTTATATAATATACACCAGCTCACATATCAAGGAAAATATGCACAAATAATCCTCCCAACCAAGACACTACAGGCTAAAAGGCAGTTTTTCATTTTAATAACCTCCTAGTTCTATGGCAAAGGGAAGACACAATGGCACAATATTTCTCAAGAAATATGAAAGATCCAAATATTTATAAGTACATTAAGAGAAGAATCTGATAGTCTCATTGTCAATATTTTATATAACTACTGAGCGCTCAAAGGACGTCTCCCTTCAAAGTCTTTCAGCTAGAGTTGTATCGTCTGGCAAATGCTAATTTTACAGGAATACAAACTTGTTACTATGCTCTGTCTTATAAATTTTTTTAAATAGGCCTGCTGCAGGTAGGACGTTAAGTTTCTCAGACTGAAGCAATAAATGATTTCAGCTTCTCTTTGTACAAAGACGCCATTCATTTGTTGAAGAAAAATATGTAAACAGATATAGATAGTGTTTATACAGCATTTTCCATGTATAAAGCACCAGGAACTTTGTGAAGCAGGGGGAATATGTTTAACCATGTACTAAATGTGGAAACTGGGTCAAAAAAAAGCAGGTGGTCAGTATTAAGATGTAGGCACTAGTTCTGGATGCCACTAGGAGTCAGCCAGGCACCCAGCACTCATTAACTGCCGCAAACCATGTGGCGTCCAGCTCCTCTATAACTCTGTCTGCGCATGAATCCAGAATTAGATGCCCATTAAGTGGCACTCTGGAAATCAGTGGCCTCGGTGACTCACTCAAGATCACGCAAAGTCACAGCAAATGCAAGAAAAAAAAGTCATTCCGAGACACAAACCTCACGTATTTTGCATCTGCGCGTACTCAATGCATACACTGTCGATTCTGACAGGCACCCTTACAAATATAGTAATTAATAAAATCACAAAATTCTGGCCATCAGTTTCATCATACGACGTCACTGGATGACACCTCTTGCCAGCAGAAATCGCTGTAGATTACAGCCATCATCCCATATACAAGCACAGAAAGTAATGCTGTTAAGACTCTGCTTCACATGGGCACAACAGCTCACCCGCACGCAAAAGTGCCTCTTTTCTGCTATTGATGGAGTCTTGGCAGTCAAGGAGAGAGGTTGTGCATTAACGGCGTGAGTTCTTAAAGACCGTGACATTATACTGACATCACAGGCATGTTTACTCAGGTTCCTATCACTGCTGAAAGCAAGCGTTTCTTGGGACAGCTCTTCAGAGGCACAGCTCTGCTACCAGGACTCCAAGGTGCTGGGGGAGATAAATATACAGAGACTCGTCTAGGAAAATCTCCAGTCACTGGTAGGTAACTGGTTTCATCCTTCTATGTATTCTGCAGGGTACGGCCTCTGAAAGGACAGCACGTAGTAATGTATGTCCCCGGGACGGTCAAAT
The DNA here is from genome assembly GCF_000687285.1 of Phaethon lepturus. Lineage (NCBI taxonomy): Eukaryota > Metazoa > Chordata > Aves > Phaethontiformes > Phaethontidae > Phaethon > Phaethon lepturus. Next base: position 19,658 of record NW_010511856.1, read on the forward strand.
AAGGAGACCCATCTGAATTTAAAAATAAACAATTTGTAACAGCAATTTATCTTGTGGCAAACTTCCCACGGCAAATCACAGGCGTTTCTCCCGTTTCGGTTCAGATCAGCAGCACACTTGCAGCACAAGTCTCCCAGTAATCCCCACTTACCGCGCTTGCGCTTGCCATGCAGAGCAGTCCTGGAGCATACCAACCGCGTTCCTTCTGGACGAGACTAAACCAAAAGCAGCCGCTCGCTCGCGGAGGAGCACGCGTGACGTGCTCTGACCACTACCGTGCTGCCTACAGAACCAGACTGAAACTGGTCGGAAGTGCGAAGTAAGCCTGAACGTAGTGTGTGCATCGGGTTCTCGGCACCGAAAGTCTGGCTTTAAAGCCCTGATCCCGTTGTGCCCTCCAGTTGCACAGGCTGCTCTACCAATGCATTTTGGTTCTGAGCACCTGCTGCCTGCTGGGACCTTCAGAAAGTACCCTGAACCTTGCAGCAGCCATGTTTTCCAGTGAGCTCGGAGCAGGCATGCGTATTCAAACTTCGGCTGGAAACTTACTGACCTCTGCCTACTTAAAGTGGATTCTTTGCTACCTGAAACAGCCTTCTGGCAATTTCACAGGTAATTTCCTATACATTTAGAACCCAAAATATACTAGAAACCTGGTTGATGGTATCTTGAATTGCCCTTGGAGGAATATTCACTACGTCAGGTTCATTTTTTCAAAAAATGTGAACGTTAAACATGTCAAAAATGACTCTCTAAATGTGTCAGAAAAGAGACACTTTCCTCAGGAATATGAGGAGGCAAAATGTTTCCCCTTTGGATACCAGGAATATCTTTGCCCATGAGATCTTGACTCAGTCTTTTTGAAGGAATGATCTTGTGACTTGAATCTGCACATCTAAGACGACTTGAAAGACCTTACTCTAAAGCAAAGTGTGCATTGGGACAGCTCGACTTTCTGTTCCTATGATCCGACTGCAAAGGCAGGAGGGTTAGCACTGTCATATTACTCGAGAGGGAACTGAAAGGACACACAGAGCTCTCAGATCTCAAAAATAGGTTTAAAAGCCTTTTGGCACAAAAGCCAATGCAGAAAGCAAGGAATTCTCACATCTCAGATCTTGACGCGCATCCAGTTAAGTTCCTCCAAGGTTAGAAACTGGCTGATTGAGATCCCTCAGCCTGGAATGCCTCTAACATCCTTGGGAGGATTAAGGAAAACACATCAGTGCCAAACAACTGAGAAGTTTATTCTCTTTCTTCATTACTGACTAAGATACCTTTTTTCTTGGTGCGTATGCACGTTATGAGCAGCTCGTATTTGTCAGTGTTTCAGGGCACAAAGGCAGGCACAGTAGGATTCAGTCTAAGAGATACCAGATTTATAGCAATAGACTTGTCATCATTTCACTTCAGATCAGACTGTCACTCCCAGGTGATGCACTTTTAGATTTTGGCACATCTTCTGGACCATTTGGGAGCAGAGAGGGTGGCATGAATGAGCTGCTGTGACGATGCAGCATTGCACACATCTGCAGTGCTCTCAGAGAGGTTCTTAATCCCCTGCACCACCCAGCAGCACGGCGTGTGAACCCCAGGCCACCCACCAGCTAGCCAAAGCCAGCCTGCCCAGACAAAGAAATGTTACCCACAAATTAGGGAGATATAAAAGCTGTAACAGCCAGCAGAACCATGAGTTAATGTACTGGCACCCAACAAGGGCCACTTCCCGGAGATTCTCCCATCTATTTCACTGCAGGCTCATCTCGAAATAACAGCAGCAGGCAGAAGCACTATATGAAGACTCCTGTGTCATGGCTTCTCCTGGACCTCTTACTTGCCCTCCCATCTGTGCCCTCATGTAAATCAGTGTCGTAAAAAATAAAAAACCCCAGGCATTACTGCCAGGAATACAGGGATCTAAATGAGTTTCGTATCTAAAGTAAAGGCATTAAACCAGGTAAGATTTAAAACTCATTTGTTGTTTCAGTACCTTCACATTTAGTAACTCCTGTAGCAAAGTGGAAGGTTGTGGCTTAATTCCCAGCCACTACTTTACACCTGAGGGCATAAACTGGCTGAAATCTGAAGGTGCATTTCCTTAACTCAGAAGAGAACATGGACGTATCTACCTGTATCACTAAAACGATGAAGCTTTTTTGAGACCAGTTAATATTCAGACATAATGACCAAAGAAATGGACAAGTCATTTCGCTTGACTGAAACCATATACCTACATCAGCGCGTGCTGCAGCTGGCAGCGAAGCAGAACCGCAGCCAGTGTGGCTTGAATATAACAGCACCAGAGGCTGGGCAGTCACTGGGCTTGCAAAACCAAACCTGCTTTCCATATTCTCCAGGGACGTGTAAACAAAAGCACATGACTACCAGCCTCATGTGAAATACCTCATTAAACAAGGTAACATTTTTTCAGTCTTCTTAAAATACACACAAAAATGCCAGAATGATGAAAGAAGAGATGGAGTTTCTTGCAGTTATTTAAACCTTGACACTAAACATATTTCTAGTCAAAAAACTTCTCTTCTGAACCTGACAGCTTATCTTGTTATAGTTTAAAATGAGGCTCTTTTAAGTCTCTTAAATAAAACCTTGAAAGGGGAAGAGGCTATATACGGCTTTAGTTTAAAACCACAATATATTAGCAAAAATATACAGTGAAACAAGCACAGCATTAAAATGGTAAAGTGCTGAACACTGGCTGGCAAAGGCATAGAAAAGGCATTATGGCCAAAGGCCCTGCATTAAATTCCTGGTCCACATTAGATTCAGCTGTTGGCTGGGGATTTTTAAAGAGTGGTCCACCTAAAATACCATGGATTTTCAAACTTTTTACCCTTGGTGGATGATTGTTTTAGCGCCTTTTCTTCATGGACACTTGCATTATTTGCCATTGCAATACTCTGCTGCAGCAAAAAGGAGTACTCTTGAGACAGCAGTCGCACTGGTTCTGGATGCAATTTTTGCCAATATTCCCGATTTCCCCGTCTTTGTGGTTTTGACTGAATTCTTTATTGTTCCAAGAACATTGTGGCTTCATTTAACAAGCATTGTTGAACTAGAGTTTGTGAAAAAATTATGTAAGCATTTAACACTTACTTTAATTCTTTCTTAACCTCTTCATAATCAGCCTGTCCTTTCAGTTTTTCTTCCAGTTGCTTTAAAAGAAAGAACATGGATTTAATTATTTAGATTTTTTTCTGCAGGCTTTCAATATCATCTTTAAATTATTCCATATATACAGCAGCGCACAAGTGAGTGTTAATGACTCATACCTAATTTACATATATTAGAAAACAAACTATAACCAATTCAACGTAAACACAATTATACCTGACTCTTCCTTTGTTTACGGAGTGCCAAGCATTACAGAATTCAGTAGGTCCCAATTTGGCTGTTTGCAATGTCACTGTCACGTGTGCAATAAAGAGATCGGGGAAGAAGGTATTAAAAATGGGGCAGCTACAATTTTTACGCAACTGAAAAATGGAGTAAACAAGCAGGATGCTTTGGCACATACTGTATTCTTAATACGACAGTCCTTGATAACCTTATCCACATGAAAAAAACAGACTGAAGAAGCTGTTGTTGACTGGAACACCTTAGGCTTGTAAGACTTCTACAATGCCTCATGCCCAAGCAAAACAGCTGTACCAAGTCGTTTTACAAGCGTTACTTATAGCAATAACTGATATGATTACACACCGGTGATGAAACATTGAGACCAACTCAACAGGTCTTTTTGCTCAGGTCTGCCTGACCTGGGGCAGTCTCAATGGCTTCTCTTCGGTGTGAAGATGCCACAAACGTTGAAATAAACCTCCTAAGACAATCCATAACGCAATGCCACACATTTGGACCTTACCCAAGAGCCCCTGCTCCCAACAACAGTGCTCATCACTACAGGATAAATGCTTCAGGCGGCCTAAAACATAGTGATACATAATTGATGCCGTTATGTTGCTTGCAGAAGCCACATTAATTTCCCACTAAAAATTTCTTTGCTTAGTGCAGGCACACCTGATCTAAGCAAAGAAAAAACAGAACTTGCTGGCTTCCAACTTCCATGGATAAGTTCAGGCTAGCTCTGCTTCACTTCATTTTTGGTGTTAAAATTGGCACAGAATCCCAAAGGTCACAGGAAACAGAAATAACACAAGGATGTACTACCCTCAAAGACAGAGCACCTACTTCGGAAAGGAAAGGAATATATGACAAGAAAAGGAAAAATAGGGCGTCATGTCCAGGAGAGGCTGCCTTCAGTGGAGAAGTGAATTCAAGAAGATCCTACGCCCACTCCTGCACGCCTCGTTTGGACACAGGGGGAAGGCAGGGAAGGGCTGATGTGAACTTGGATCATTTTAGCAAACGTGTTTATAATGCAGCCCCATGAAGTCCTGCACCAGCAGTTACGGGGGTGTGAACGGCAGGGCTGGGACAGACAAACAATTCGAAGTGGGAACCTCTTAACCATCCTGTCTTCCCACGTAAGCCAGTGTGTAGATACCACCCATCTCAAAGCTATCCAATGGGTACAAGCAGCAACCCTAAACACCATGTAATACAGCACCCACAGAGTAGTGAGTCCATCATCTGAGCCACCTTAGTAATTTAAATGAGGCTTCTTCAGATAACAGCAGTACGATGGGACTTTGTTGGACTTCCAGCTATTCTGCCATCTTTTAAAGGGTTTCCATCACATCCTTTCCAGCTTACGCATTGCTGACATTTCTGCCTTGCTAGTAGTACGTATACTAAAGCAGTGACAAAGTGGACATCCACGTTATCAACATGCAGTCCTCTTAAATTCCTCTTCCTGCTTTTTGATACCATAATCCACAATCACTGCTGACAAGAGGCATCTCCCAGCAGTAATCCACGGGCCCTGCTCTGGCAGCTGCTCAACAAGCAGCTCTTAATGGATCACCACCACCGGCTGTTGCAGGAAAGCAGAGACAGTTGTTAAGTGTGGAATTTGCGCTCTATGGGACATTGATGAAATGAGCAGCCTCTTAAAAGGTCTTCTGTCCTAGCATCCTTAGCCTTCAGTAACTTGTGCAGTCATTCAGATTGTGTTAAAAAGGAAAAAAAAAAAGTCTATTTGAGCGAAATCGATTTTTTTCACTTGGAAAAATACAGGGCAAGTTTCAGTCATTTCTTCTGACATGTCTTGCCTTACCAAATTCCAGTTACTAACTGGAATTATAGGGAGTACCAATTTAGCTTTCTAGAGCAGACCCAGTGCTACAGGTATTTTGGCCCTGCTAAAAAACCCTGTACTGATGTAACCAGGAAAATCCTGGTTGATGTGACTAGGGAAATCCCACAAATGTTAAAGACGCTGGAGGTTTTGATAACGTCCAACGCGTGCTGAAATCTCATTACACAAATGTACTATGTAATCCCAGGGCCCAAGGTGTCACTTCAGTTCTCCTAGTTTTGAGGAGGGCCAGCTACAACGTGCCACAAGTTCAAGCAGCTTCTCAAGCTACAGCTCAACACTGAGCAAAATGCAGTTGCTGCAACAAGGAATCCAGCCAAGCTTTTCAACGCAGCAGATCAGGCTCGGTGGGACTGCAGAGGGGTCTTTAAATGAAACCAGTGAGCCAGAGGGCCCTCCGAACTGGTGAGGCGGCTCAGCATCATGATGGACAACTCAGACAACTTGAAAACTCAATGCAGGCAATGGGAGGACCTCGCTGAACCACACGACATCTTTCAGCTCTCCTCGGCCGTGTCACTCTGCCGGCCGCTTCCAACTGCTTTTTGCTGTTCTACAGCTTAAAGCGAAGATACTGCTACAATCCACCTCTTCCTTAGCTCTGTGTCTGGTGACATTTTTGACTCTACAGCAGATTAGTGTTTACAGTAGGGATAACTGGCTATTTACACTAGTCCTCAGTACAAAAAGTGCCGGAATAAATTTAAAACAAGTAATATCCTGGATTAATGTTAGTTACTTATGCAAAAGTATGCTAAGAAAAAAGCTCTTTGTAGAAACAGATGGAAAATACAGAAAAGCTAACGACTCTTATTTTAACGCAATCTGTACTAAATGCAATTATGTATAGGGATATGCTATACCCTGAAAGTATTTCTGGAAATTTTAGGTACAAAACAGTTTTTAAAAAAACCCAAAAAAAGGTTGACAGAATGAAGCTGTTTTGGACTCTCAGGTACTTGTATGCTGTTATAGCAGTACGGCAACCAGCAATCTTTTACTTTGAATTGTATAAAAACCCACGTACATCCATCATTCCCAAGTACCTAATATAGAGATCGTTGCCATGGAAAATCTGCACCTCAACGTATACTTTACTAAACAATATAAACTAAACAACTGAGAATGCAATGCCTGTATATAAGCAGACCATTTAGGCACTTGGCATCTTCCCAGTCAACGACTGTTTTAAAATGTATTAGTATGGTAATTGTCTCAAAAGAACCCTGTAAAATGCACAGAACATGGTATAACAAAGGTTCAAGCTGTGAGACAATCTGGAGGAACTAATATCTTGCACTAAATATCAACCTGGTTAATTCAGACAAAATATATTCTAACGTGCTCCAACACACAAAGTACAGGGAGCCAGAGGACAGAAGGAATGGACTGGTGGCATTTCTGCACACTACATTTGCAAATATTCCATGTTAAGGAATTGTCTTGCATTTGTTGTACAAAAGACCCCACGCTGGAGCATGCATAGACTGGGTCCCCTCTTATGTTATTTAAAAAAATTAAAATCATCAGTGTATTATTAACAGAAGTGTCTTAGGTAAAACAGTATGGGCTGTGTTAAGCGGCTTAAACCATTACAAGAACCCTACTGGACTAATGTCGTCGTTTAGTTTAGAGCGATAAACTAAGAAGCCCATATTTAATTAACCTAGATTATTTGATGTATCTCTTTGCTAAGTAGCACTGTTGTATTTTAACTGTGTAGCAGCAAAGCTCTAACACCCAGCAATAAAGGGTTAATATAATTATAGTTAGAAAAGCCTTGTTACTAGAGGACATGTTTTGATTATTAGATCAGATGAAGATAAAGAAGCAATAATTTTGAAAGTATTTCTGTATTGTTTCATTAAGTCATAGAGTATTAAAGAATTCCCCCAAGATATGGTCTGAGAACATTGCTTTAATTTGTGAAACTGTGATTCATTTTTTGTGGAGGCAACCATTACAATCTCAGTTATCTTAGAAGCAATTCCTCTATAATCAAACATGAGATCAACATATCACCACTGAGATTTGGTTCTTTGTACAACAGATCTCAGACACAGGTCTTCCCAGCACTTTGGGGTAAAAGTATGTATTTTGAAATATTTTTATAGTGCAACAAATAGGGTTAAAGAGGGTTGAAAAGATTAAAACTTTATCAATAGAGTCATTGCATCAGACACTAGCAACAGGAACCTAACTACAGAGCATTAGCTGGGCAAGCCTATGAGAAAATGGAAGGAGATTACTGAAATGAAAATCAAAGACTTGCTCTGTCATTTCTATGATCCTATTCTCTTTGAAGTTAATGGCTAAGCTAATACAGACCTCACCAGGAACATGCTTTATTCCCAGAAAATCTGTGAAGTGCAGGGACTCAAGATATTTTCTATCAGGCTTTATGAAAAAATAAAGAGACCCCATAGCATGGGCGTAGCTAGCAAAATGTGTCCCTCAAAACCAGGCCAGCTCCTTCTTCCCTCATTAAGAGCGGTGCCCACATGGTGACAAACAGGCAGAGACCGATACCGGCGATATAAGAACGTAACAGGTTTCCTTTGCTCTACTGTATTTTCATAAAAATTCTGCAAGGCTGACTTAAAACATGCAGAAAGCATAGCGAATGCAACACTTTGTCTTTCATGCCTAACAGGTATTTGTCCACATAAATTATGCTGCACCAGAGCAAAACTAGTAACCACTAAAAAAGTCAGAATTAGAACAATTTGTAAGAGTTTCAATTGCACATTAAATCATTCTGATAGAGGAAAGCTACCCACGCCACAGTCAGAGCTAAGTGGGTACTATCAGCCTTCTGCTTTCAAAAAACTCTCAGACTATAAAACCTGCAAAACTATGAAGTCTTTAATGGAATAGATAAATTTATCTTGTTTACACTTTGAAGCTCATAGATGGTAGAACAATGAAAGAGAAAGGAGTTACAGAGAACTGATTCATAACACATGTCAGGAAACATTTCTCATGCTTACTGATAGATCAAAACTGTGTGGGCTAGCGCCCAAAGAAAGTAAAGCTGCTGAAGCAAAAGGTAAAAGGGTCACTCACAAAATTTTTAAATGTTTCTTCTGCTTTTAGTGCAGTGCTACTTGTATGCAAATAAGTATAGGACTGGACCGCTAATTATAAATGGGAATTACCGTGCAGCAAATACACAGTTAAAAAAATAATTAAACAGTTATTAAGACTAAAAAGCTTTCTCTCTGTGTCTTGATTTTACTGTTTTTCTGCTCTGATTGATACGCTTCCCTTTTCCAGTGGAGAGAACTGGAGGAAGTAGCAGGTAAATTCAAAGATAGACCATATCACAATAAACATTCCTGGTAAATCTGCAATACCAATCACTGGAGTGGGAATTAAAAGTTTTAAAACCTAAGGAGGATCTTCTGTGCCTTTTCAGTTCAGCTATTTCACTACATATCCATGGTAAATATATGTTGGGTTTTGTTGCTGGTTTTAATTCTAAAGGCAGCCACGTTGTGCAAAAACAACTTTCAAAACAAGAGAACTAGGTAAATTACATTTCAACAAAATCGTGATCACTTAGAATGAAATGTCACAGAAACCGGAATTCAACAGCATCCTGAAGAAGTCAATGGCTTTTACGGTGCCTCTCAGAACCACAGAAAACTTAAGTCAGTAAAACCCAATATTGGTACGTCATTTATATCCTTCAAAAGCCGCTGAGCACAGAGCCGAGCCTTACTTTAAGCGTGCTGTTCTTGGCGGTCAGCTGCTGCTCCAGCTGTGAGATTTGGCTGCTGGAGTTCTCCCGCAGCTTGGTGAGGCTGCCCTGGAGTCTCTGGACATCTTCTACGAGCTGGGCGATTTCCCGTTCCTTTGCAGCCAGTTCTACTTCCAAGCTGGACCGTGTTAGCACCTCGATGGCCTGCTCCTAATGTGAAAAAAAAAATCAGACCACATAAATGAAAAGGGCAACAAGCTTGAATTAAGGGCAGTGCGGTAAGGCCCGAGCATGGCATCGGGTGGCATGAGAGACAGAAATAATCTCTAAATTTGGGACTTCTGTGATTGACTGTGTGAATCTGGAAGATGAACCCTTCTAATGCCCAGGACAGCTCCTTGGTAAAATAGTGATAATGGAGAGAATAAATGTCCCTATTTCATAAGCGTACTGGAAAAACGCAGCCATGAAAGTAAAGGGATTCTATTTACATCTATTTATTATTAATAGTCCAAATGCTTTGACAACTATGAAAATCTGTGCTTACAAAATACTAATCAGATAAAATATTCTGAAGTAATGGAGCAGAATATCTTAATCAGGAACGGCAGAGTCATGTGCCTTTGGCTCTTCCTACGCATGCCACACGTTCCAGGCAAAATTGTAAAAAATTGCCCCAAAGTGCTACTTCCAATGAACTTGCTCCTTCCATGAAAATCGTTTGCTGTTAACATTACTGCTAGCATCTAAAGCCTCTCTTTCATGGGGATGAAGATGGAAGTGACAGTTGTTAAGACAAGGCCATTCTCCCTATGGTGTCCACTTCCAGAAATTCCCTTTCCTAAACCAGGGTATTTCATCTTCCCATTTCCCACAGCTGCAAAATCTATCCTCAAGCCTGAAACTTCCTCACTAGATCGACTTTCCACCAGGACAAGAAACAAGAGAGGACAGAGAAGTTAAGAAGGTAGGATCTATTCAGAAAAGACAATACAGACTAGTTGTACCATCTCTTTTGCCTCCTTTTGTGTTAAGAGATCAACAGCTATAATGCATCGGAGAGCTCTGAACCTCTCTCCCGTGAAGAACGTAAGGAAATCCTTGTGCAGATCTGGGGAGCATGAGGCAGCCCAAGGATGAACGCATGTTCCATTAAAAAGCCTAAAACGTGTCTTACAAAGGTTAATGGCTGTTCCTTAGAAAACACCAGTGAAGTAGGAAAGAATCCATTTACCAAGAGAGACCATGATCGTAAGCATTATACCAAAGACCCTATGGTGAGAGAGCTGAAAATTCAACCCACCAATGCTGTCACCCAAGCACCTTCCTTACAATTCAAGACGGTATTGCAGCAGATTAAAATATACTCCATACCCTTTTTTCTGCAAAATACAGGCACAACAAAATACCTTTTCCGTATCTTCTAAACATTTAGCTTGATTCTCGGTGACTACATACCATTGTATCTCACAGAAAGCTACATGTACGAACAGCAGTTAACAACGCTCTCCTATTACACTGAATTATACTTTTAACTTGAAAAACCCTCTAATTTGCTTGCATGAAACATCACAAGTTGTATAATCATCTGCTGCTTGTGCCTATTGAGACTAGAACATCGAGTCTGAAATAAGATAGATAATGATCATTTTCATCCTGCAGTAGTTGTCATATTAAATATAAATGAAGTGCAGAAGTACTATTAAATACAAGAAAGACCTAATGTTAAAATAATGATAAGACTAGGACACAAGATAGGAAGAGGCAGGTAATTCAGAGTTACAAGTGATATTCAGGCTTTTTTAGTTTTTTATTTTTTGTTTTGCAGCCTGCTTGTCTATCTTTTGACTTCTCTGAGAAAATACTGGGTCGTATTAATAGATGACCAAATCAATCTGGAGGACTTACAGTTTGTTACTCATTCCCTTTAAATGCGTCTTAAAGGCAACCATGTGTTTTTCCGATATCAGTGTCAAGCACGTATATGGCTCGCAAGAGAAAAAGCAATATAAGGAGCGTGATTTCTTTTGTTTGTTAAATCTGCTGTTTAGAAGCAGACTAAATTTCACTTAATTGCACAGTTACATTTAAATACTCCTATTTCTCCTTTGGCAAACAAAAATCAAAATAATCTTGTCTGCTGATCTGTGATACCTGTTAACCCGGGACCAGCTGGAGTCCTGTAATAGCACTCTGTGCCTGCAAGGTCCGACCAGCAGAGTCAGAGCTACCAACCTCCCCGAACAGCAGGGTTTGCTTTATTTAGAAACACACAGTGAAGGCAACAACCAGCCAAACCTTTAGGAGTAGAGGAGATCTTCTCAATCTTCTAAGCTTCTTTTATTGGGTTTACAGGTGAATTTATTTCTAGGTCCTCTCACAGCCCATACACTAAGTAACAAGACGCAGAAATGGGCAGGCAGCAGGTCCCTGCTAATGCAGCCAACTCTGGGCAAAGCTGGTCCCCTCAGTCTGGAGCTCCATGCCTCCGCTGTGCCCTGCAGGCGGCATGTGCTGATGGCCCACCCGCACTCTGTTATACCACATCGCTGCCTTTGTTTTTCCTCTGCTGACGCTCCTGCCAACGCGAAATCATTTCTGAGAGTTGCTGCTATCCAGCTGGACCGGCAGCCACAGAGAGTTATGGATCCCCAGCCCAGTCATCACGGGGCAGAGTGACCTTTATCCTTCCCATGGTCTTCTGCAGCCACCAACCCCCTCAGAAGTTTAAGCAAACTGCAATCCCAAAGGAACACAGTTCCATTTCAGTTAAAATACTACTCCGAACAGGTATTTTTATAGCTGTGAGCATAAATTGAAAGAGCTGTACTGCAGGAATGTCAGAAACCTGTAAGAGTCAGTAAATATTTTCTCTCACCACATCAGGTGCCTTCTGGATCTGCGTAGCAAGTTGGAGAGATTTGTTAGCTGATGAGAGCTGCTCCCTTAAGGTCTCTGCCTCTCTCTGAGCCACCTCTGCCCTCTGAAGGAAATGAAAAGGGGTGAAGAGAGAAAGTACATTCAGTTTAACAACTGACAATTATTACAAGAACATTCATCAATTCATGCCTGACTGAATATAATTGATTTTCCTAAACACTCAACCTAATAAATGTTAGAAAAAAACATAGAATGTGATGGATTTTTATTTTAAACAGTACAAGGAAGAAATAATTGAGCGATTATGACAGTAATTTAACGCTAGGAGCAAGGAATCCCCTGCTGATACTAATGCTGCGGCCCACTGAATTTCCCAGACTGAATAAATACAAGTGGAAATGGAGTCTTTTTATTCAATTTCTTTCTATTCTCATAGACCAAGCAGATTTTATTGCAAGGTTCCTCATGGGAACAATTCTCACGGGTAAATGCTGAATTAAAAGATATTCTGACCATTCTCTCTAACACACATACAATGTTGTGGGCTCTTTCTTCAGTAATTATTTCCCCCAAACATGAATTGTTAGATTCTATTCTTTCAGCAGGTCTATTTATTCAACAATATTTAACCCTAAACTGACAATTTTGCACAGATCAGTTACCAACTGTTCAGGATTTATGCAATATCTGATAAGCCTGTGACTTGGCTACCAGACAAAATTCCCATACCAATACTGAATAATAACAGAAAGCAGAAAGGCAGAATTATGAGGAAAGATTGTCTGTACAGGAGTTTGGGTAGAGACAGATGGATCAGTAACTTCAGGCAATAAATAGCAGCAAAGTCCTTTCCATAACTGCGTATAAGCTTCTGTTAAGAAAGCGGAACAAAACCTGGTTGTTTTTACAGTGTATACTCCTCCTGGTCAGACTTTCTTCCCTCTTCTGTAAAAATCTGGTTTATTTTTATAAAACCACATTGCCTACCTACTTGAGTAATGACCGCTTTTCACCTGGGCTACTCCATGCAAATCATGCTGCACTTTCAGCAGAAAATAGCTAAAATAATTTTCTACCTCCAACCCCAAGACGTATCACCAGCTCTTCCAAACCCACGAACTACCACCAACCAAGGCCAAAACTTTTCTTGACCAACTTTTGCTCTCATGGGTCCCTTCCTTCATTGAATAATAAATTCAATTTTAAGCCACCGAAGCTGCCATATTTCTGGGTGCCAGACTCCCTGCTTTCCCAGCTAATCCTTTTGAAAACCGAAGTCATCTAAAATAGCAAATATAAAACCTATAACCCTGTGTGTGTGCGTGGTCTTAGACTTACTAGTCAAAGCAAGGACTGTCTGCATGTTTAAACAATCAGTAAACTAACAGCAATCAAATACTAAATGCATCATCTGTGCTATTTGCTCACAACGTTATAATAGATGATTTTGCATAGGTTCTACAGCTGTAATTAAAATGTAAGTGTGAAAAGTACGGTAACATGGCTCTAATAATCACGGGACACAACCTATTCTGTGCGTGAAAAAATGGCAGCAGCATTAAAAAGGCACAAAAAGAGAAAGTTTACGTTGTTTATGCAGCTGGATAATATTAGGACAAAAAAAATGAGCTAACAATACAGATTGAGATAAATTATTTTCTTGCACTTTATTAGATGTGGATGTACATATATTGATCTAATAACCGCTAAACAACTCCAGCAAAGCAGGACAAGTTACTACACTGTGGCACTCGCTCTTGCATCTACTGCTGTATAAGTAATGGGTTTTGCAGCCTTAAGCAATTCCGCTGATGGCTTCCATTCACAGCAGCATTGTTTTGAGAATCTATTCAGCTTGCATGCGAGCAAACCACAGAGGATATTTCTAATAGATGTTACATCTGCATATACAGTAAGCTGTCAGCTGCCCTTTCTGCACAGCCTCCCCAGCCAATTCAGAACACCTGTTGCAATCCTGCGAATAATATTAGACACGATTTCATACTATGCATTGTTAAAAATACATCAACGGAAACTTTGGGCAATTCTGTTTGGGAAATACTGGTCAATTTTTCTTTTCTCTTCCAGAATGGAAGCTTTTTAGAGCCAGAATTACAGATGTGTTCAGTGCCTGGAAAGCACTTTTGGGTGCCATTGCAATATAAATTATAAATTACGCATAAAAACCTGTTAAAAGAATGGTACAGTTTCAAAATTAAGCACTCAGAAGTTTTGAAAAGCCAACCCCGAGGCCGTGGGTATGTTCGACCACCCCTTGTGTGCAGGGCTTTGGGAGGCAGGCTGGAACCGCGCAGTAACATGCTTTTTTTCCGACGATACCCCCTGCTTCATTCAACTCTCGGGATGAATATCGCTCGATGAATGAGTATTTCGCTTTGTCCTGCTTGTTCTGTGTGTGACCTCTGCGGTTTATTTACTGCAAACTAATCCCACCCTCCTCTGCGACAGGATTAATCGCTTCCTCTGGTCTCCACCACCAAAGGATCTAAGTGCTTCAGAAGCGTTAACGAAGGCACTGGCACAACCCCCATTTTGGGCTATCCGGGTTCCCCGAGCCCCCCGCGTATTTCCATTCGGGCGCCGCGCACGGTGGTGTCAACCACAACCCCGCCGCGCGGCACGGGCTGCGCTTGGCCGTTTCTCACCCGCTCGCCTGCACCTGAGACCCCGCACAGCGGCTGCGGTGCCGCTGCCCTGCAAAAGCCTCAGGTTTTGTCCCCCTGACTCCTACCCCTCTCTGTTTGCCACTTTGTCCCCTTTCCAACTCATTTTGGCCACTGGAAGCACCGTTTTGGTCTTCTCTGAGCTTCACGGTGCCTTTAGCTTCAGGTAGGCAAAAGCAAGCTCGTACATCGCACAAACTTCTAGAATTAAGTCTTACCCCCACGATTTCCTCCCTTCCTCTTCCTTGTTGCTTCTTCTCCAAAGGTCCTCGCAGCAGCCCCGTCCCGGTCCTTCTCCTCCCTCCCTCCCCACCACGAAGCCCCTCTCCGCTCGTCGCTCTCCGTGCTCTCACGCCGGCGTTGCCCGTCTCCCCGTCGCGGCAGGGGCAGCCTGGGGGAGCGTCTCCCCTCCCAGTGCTCCCCGTCAAAGTGGCACTGAACCTTACGTTACAACCCAGAGAAGAAAAACCTGGCTGGTTAACGTTCACCCAGCCGGCGCAGTGATAGACCGTAGCGTGCTTGGGACAGGCACGGACATCAAAGCTGACAAATTCAAACCAGATTCTGTTGAGTTTGTGTGAACTCGGGTTTTTTTCAGGCGCTTATAGGCTGGCCAAACTTGGGGCTTTTTTTTTTCCTTTTGCTACTTGAAGCAACAGAAGATACAACCCTGAGAAAAAGGCAAACCCTCCCTCATCAAGTGCCAAGCCCCTTCTCTTAAGTATGGGCACAGCAGGCTCCTCACCAGAGCAGCGAGAACAACTCGTAACATGTGGGGAAAACTGGATTTTTTTTCCTAATCTTGTTCTTAGAAATGGTTGAACAATTTTTCCTGACATAAGAAAAGAGAGTGCAGCCAGAGACAGACGCCCAGTATGGAAAATGGCTAAAACCTAGCAATCTTGCACAACTTGGAGCCACTGGAAAGTTCACGCAACCTTCTCTTTGTGTGAAACTACTCCACTTTGGCTAAGAAATATGTACGCCATAGTACAGTTGCTTGTCATCAGTCAGTGCTCAAACTCTTGGTTTCTCACTTCCAAATTTACAACGCACAGCACAGAAAAATCACGATGACCAGTGACAGTCACACTACTGGCCTTGGTAGAGATCGTGCAAATCCAGCACTGTCTAAAAATGCTATTTTTCTCGATAGCTCATACAATTCCTCCTCATTTCCATACCGCTGTTTTTCCAGCATAGAGCCACCTCCCTGGTAACAAAAGATTTCAAAATACTTTCATTCTCCTTAATACAGAATGTAAATATTGTACTGTTCACAGTGAAGCCAGTAGGTCATGATCGTAATGCTGCCGTGTGCTTCCCAATTAAAAAAAAAAAAAAAGCCTTACACAGTATATCCAGTTTAAATTATTCTTATTGTTTCCTGACAAGATAATGAATAGCATGAACTGAGTGCTCTTGTACTTAAAGTAAAATGTTAATTTGATCAAAGACCAGTGGTGTGAATAGCAAAATGAGATACTTACAAGCAAAAAAGTATAACCTTTCCCTTAAAGTTCCACCAGCCAAACTATATTTCCTTATTACATGCTAAATTCAGTGCTATACGTGGCAAAATCTTCCTGTGGGCTAGGAGTATATATTATCACAAGTAATTCTGCTGAAGTTAATGAGCCCGGTTATGGCAGTAATCACCATGCTTGGTTTTAAGCGCTTGAAGCTGACATTCTTACTTGCAAGCTGCCGCAAAAGCTATGTTCTCAGAGTATGAGATCAGTTAAAGCACACTGGTTCAATGTGCTTTAATTTTCTGACTTTTGAGATATAAAAATTTATTTTAAAACCTTTAAACAACCCTAGCTTTCACAGAACAACAGCAACGTTATCAGAAAATCTGTGACATGAAAGACTCTTCAGGGCTCTGGCACCTATTTTTTCCAGCAATGGAGAATTACATGAAAAAAAGGAAAAAAAAAAAAAGTCCAAGAAACAGAAGAGGTTGGGTTGTCTTCGTTCTTGTCTTCAGGCTACTGCACTTTCCTTTGTACATTGAAAGGCTGCCAGATAAATGTATTCCCACTGAAAGCCAAGCATTTACAGGAAACTCCTGTGTTTGTATGAAAATAGTATTAACCATATTTTGCCTTTATACAGCTCTTCTCCGTGCAAGGATTGCAATGCACTTTATAAAGTAAATGTTATTATTCCCATTTTACAGCTAGTGAAATCACAGGATTAAGTGAATGACGTCATCTGCTATAAAATGGCGTAACTTTGCTGAATGCAGCGGGGCTATAGCACGCCACGACAGCAGAGGATTGTTCATTGCAAAGGGAGTCAGAAATGAAAAGCAAATACTCTGGCGGTATCTGCGTTAGCCTTGGTGCAGATGAAGGACTCATGACAAGATGAATACCTTTCTTCGTGGAACCATAAAATCAAGGACTGCCTTGTCACGGGTTTTGTTACCACTGGCGGGTCAGAGCAAAACCCTCGTTGCATTTATGTCGCTAAGTGAAAGAGGAGAATTTATTCCATCTGCTGCTCAAAACCATACATATTTTATAGCAATCTCACTTAGTGGGAATATCTTTTCAAACCATTTTCCAATGTGATTTGTTAGAGATAGGAAGGTACCATACTCAATGAAATAAAACAATAACCTTGAGAACAGCATTTCCGCTAAAATGCCCTGGTGAGGTTTTCCTTCTACTTCTATAGCAGATACTGTTCAATGTATTTTAGTGGTAGGCTGGTTCCAAAGAATGCTTAAACTCAGTAACCCTTCCTCTACAGATCTTAAAATCTAACATTACATTTCCCTGAAATAAATGGTACTGATCCAGTCCAGATTCTTTAATAAATGGTTATGTATTTTCAAAAGAACCGTTGTTCCTGTTTTATTGATAGGAGAAGTTTTTGTATTTGACTTTCTTTCTGCAGAAAAATATAAGAAGTAGAAATCCTGGAGCACTATCAGTACTGTGAAGATGTAAAGAAAACAAAATGGAGACATTTTGCTTTTCCACAGGGATAACATGGCATAGACACAAAAGAAAAAAGAATATTTTTTTTCTATAACTTTTACAATATAGTCCACACAAAAAAAAAAAAAAAAAAAAAAAAAAAAAAAAAAATTTCCTATGTTCTCTTTCTGTTATTACACCTAAAATCTAAGGATATGTATAGCTGAGTCTTTTTCAAATCTATTTCCTCCTCCTCAGGACTAAAATACAATAACCCAGGATCAACCAATCCTAATGGAAGTTCTTCTCTTTTTCTTTTAAAAATGAAAAACCACTCTTTTTTTCAGGAAGCCCAAATAACAAAGCCCATTAGACTTTTTTTTTTTTTTTTGGAAACAATGTGAACTGAATAAAGCCAGTAAACAGATCTAGATACCTCAATGACATGAAACCGCAAACTTAGACTCAGTATCAAAACCTTAAAATGAACCCCTCCCTCTCTTTTTAAATAAATTTAACACTCCAAAGTATTTCTGTATTCACAACATAGGAATTACTCTTTGCAACAGAAATCTCAGATTTTCTCGTCCACATCTGGGTGATTCCAGGTTGCTAGGTGAAGTATAGAAACAGAAGGATAATTCATTTGAATAAATTTGTCATCCCAAAGGTTGGTGACTTACTGCCATAAACACTTAGGAGAAAGGTGTCAACTTGAAATGGTACAGAGAAGTGCTAACCATAAATATTTGTGTAAAATATACATTCACACAACTGTAACTGTGGCAAATGCAGAAAAGTACACTGGAGCTTCATTAACTTCACTGATTGGAAATTATAACATTCTGGGAATCAAACAATAAAAAATTCAAAGATGCTATATCCCAAACTATGATAAATCATTTATTTTGACAAGTAAGGGTAGTTTAGTTTTAATTATTTATTATTATACTTCGTAGCATATCAGAAAATATGCAGTGATTTATTGTGCAAAATGAAATCTTAATAAAACGAGTCCCTTCCCAAAACTACAGGATTATTAAATCTTCATGGAAATGCGAGGTGAACTCTCAGGGTATTTTCGTTATCGAGCTAGTGTGTTAGTAAAGTGAAAATAAGCAATTCCTATTGCATTTAGTTATATTTTGACTTCAGCCCTTCACATACCCAAGCCGTCCAAGTCACACAACCTGGGGGACGAGGAGAAGAACAGAGAGGGGTAACAGACCCCGCCGCCGCAGCCCACAGCTCTCCTGGGGTCCTGCAGATGATGCAGTCGCATCTGACTGCTGAAGCAAGCGGGGGCTATTGGCTTCGGGCTTACACCCCTGCTAAAGCCACACGTCGTGAAGCTAACGGCCCCTCGAGGCAGCCGTAGGTAGACCAGCCGTTTTAATGTGCCGTTCTTGTCCTTTTTGTTCTGGTTTATACCCCTCAAGACCTCTCAACTGGAAGGGTCACTCCACATGCCACCACTGACACCCACCTCCCAGCCAGGACCCGTCTCACCCTGTGAGGGTGTAAATCGGTGTACTTAAAATCACTCTGCTTGGGCTTTGTCAGTCTGAATGAGACTAGCCCTGCTGCAAAACCCCACTGAAACTCTTGGATTAACCACACTGAGTGCCTGGATTAGCAGCTGAGAAAGGGCTGTCATCCCAGCGGCCACCACATCGCTCCCTCCAGCAGCCGCCTCCAAACCCTCCACCCCAGCTCGCTCCGCTCAAGTGACGGATTTTTTTCTCTCGTTGGTTAGGGTTAAGCTTTGGACCAAAATTCAGTTTAGACCTTGAGTTAACAACACAATGGAGAGAAACAGCTTTGCGGTCACTACCCCTTTTTCTTTCTAAGCAGAAAATTGCAAAGCTCACTGGTATTTAAAGGTAATTATTTCTATGAGCTCGTAATTTCTTCTGGGGATGATAGCACACAAACAAGCCCAGAAAGCTCCTGCACGAAACAATCTGAGGATCCAAATGAGGCAAAAACAATGGGAGAAGAGAGGTGATGGAGTCTGAAGACTAAGGATGGTCCACGAAGCTACCATGCTTCACCCAGCAGGACACGAGGGTGGGAGTTACATCAGCTCTGTCCTCGTGGCTTCTACCACCCAGAATACAGACACCTGGATCAACGTCAGTGAGTACATTCACCCGCTCCTTTTACTGCAGAACTGGAGGGGGAAACGGCACTCCCCACCTCTTAAGAGTCAGAGGAGTGTCCTCTCAAAGCAAGGAAAGTTCAGAAATGACAGCTCTGGATTTAAAAAGGGCAGTAAATGAGAAAGGGATTTTCAAGAAATATCAGACGTTTAAAAATTTACAGCAAATATGTTTCACATTTTCAGTGGAAACATTTTGCTGTTCTGTAAATCTCTGCTCTGAATCCCCGTCGTTTGGGTCAGCGCTAATTCCAGAGCAGCAAAACATCACATCAAAATCAGCAAGGCAGTCTGTCCTCAAAGTAGGAGCCACGCTGAGCATTACTCTTTAAAGGTGGCCTTAGTAATGGGGAATAAGTACTTACGTAAATGGTAAAAGGAAATGTTAATTTGACTATTAAATACATAATTACATTAAGTACTTGTTTCTGCAACTGTAACACTTCAGCCTGATGCAAAACTCACTTTCTGGCCTGTGCAATGGATTTAATTTCTTCCAGGGTTTGTTTTTTTTTTCTTCAACTATAAAGAGGTAAAACACGTGAATTGCTGCTACAAAGATTACTTAGTTATAATTTATAGCAGTGTTAAAGGTAAAGCATCGCACAAGACAAGGACTAGGGGAACGAAGCCCCTGCGGCAGCTCGGGGCTCCGGCTCCTCCGCGCGGGGGCTTCCCCTCCCTGTCCCCGCCGGGGCCGCACGCTCCCCGCACACCCCTCAGCTCGGTGCTCCTGCTCTCCCGTGTCTTGTTGAGCTCTGCCAACTTGCTAAACCCACAGAAAACGAACCTGGCCCCTTCACCCCAGATCGACGCTTTCTTGCAGAGTCACTGAGCTCAGCGGGCTCCATGAAGGGTCCCCCCAGCTGCGAACGCTGCTGTGAGGGAGGGGAGAGGAGCCCAGCGGGCGGGAGGGGGAAGCAGAGAAGGGGGAGATGGGGAAAGGGAGATGGCATCACCTCTTCCGGCGTTACAACAGCTTGGGTGAACTGCACACCGATGTTTACAGACTGATCCAGCATTTGCTGAATTACAACCAAACGAAGAAATACGCACATAAGCAGTTAGAAATTTTGACTAACTTTTCAAAAAAACAATAAAGTTAAAAACCCCCCACATTGCAGGTTTGTTCCAGTTAGATAGGAAAACATCTTTAGCATTTTTGTATAAACAGATATATTCCATTTAATATGGCAATGAGGAAATCGGCAATACCTGTTCTTTAACAACAACCACCTTTCTACTCAGAGAAAAGAAAACTACTGGGTAAATCATTGCTACAGCTTTGCAAAACGTACTGCCTTTGCAAAAATCACAAAATAATTCTACCAAAACATCTTTAACACCTACATCATTTCTAAAAAGTCTACAGATTTTCAAATAATTACTAGCACTTTCATAAATATTTAATGCTGTCTACAACAGCTCTTTGACAGAACTAAAAACCCACTGTGCAAACTCCAATTTTCTTTTACTGACTAAATAATCAACCCAACAACTTACAAATCTGCCTTCTGCTTCATTAGTATTTTTCCAATTTATGAAGAGCTAACGTAAAGGACACTATACTTGCTTACGCTTGTCAGCTGCACCAGGGGAGTGGGGGGGCTGAAAGGCGATCTAGCAAAAGGGAAAAGACAAACCAAAGCTGGAAGGGGAGTTAAGTTTTTAAGAGGATCAGTGACCTGGTTTGGCTCGTGGGGCGGCTCCACAACCACTACTGACAGCACCAGGCGCGCAGCAGGACCGCTTGGTGGGGAAGGAAGTGCAAGTGTCCTTCCTGGAAGTGACCCGCTCTTAGGTAAGCTTCAACTGGACTATAAAACCATAACCTGAGAGACTTAAGAGCTGTAATCTCTGATCTTACCTGACAGGGGGATTAATGAATCATAGAACCATGGAATAGTTTGTGTTGGAAGGGACCTTCCAACACAAGGTTGGACTAGACCCATCTAGTCCAACCCCCTGCAGTGAGCAGGGACATCTTCAACTACATCAGGCTGCTCAGAGCCCTGTCCAGCCTGTCCTGGAATGTTTCCAGGGACGGGGCATCTCCCACCTCTCCGGGCAACCTGGGCCAGGGTTTCACCACCCTCATGATGAAAACTTTCTTCCTTGTATCTAGTCTAAATCTACCCTCTTTTAGTTTAAAATAGTAACCCCTTGTCCTATCGCTACAGGCCCTGCTAAAACATCTGTCCCCATCTTCCTTACAATAAGCAAATGCCCGGTTGAGGTTTCCCTCTGTGAAACCATCACCCACTGCACATATCACCCATGAATCCTGCACGTCCATACACATCTCCTTCATCACCTCAAACAGTCACTCAAAGTACAGACTGGACCAGAAGGACACTTTGCTTGGGTGCTGGGTTTGGTTTTTTCACAAACTTTTTATTTTAAAAAGCTCAATACGATTGTGCCACCTTCTTGGGAGAGTGTTCACTGTCAGGGAACATGGGATAGACATTTCACAGGCTACCAGATTAGCATCTGCAGGAACAAACTGCAATTCCTTTGTTCTCCTGCATGGCACAGTCTGATCCAACCCTCGCTAAAAGCTAACATGCCAATAAAACATATCAGGAAAGGAAGGAAAAAGAAAAGTCCAGATAAGTCCACAAAAGCTGGAGCTGCAGCAGAAGGTTAGGCCTCCCCAGGTCAGGCTGCTGGCAGCCCTGCCACTGCTGCAGGGCAGAGGCCCTTCAATTTGGGTTAATCAGTTACTCTGCATGTCTGAGTAGAGGCCAACATGATGGGTTTAGAAATGTTAACCCAAGAATAACTATAGTGGGAAACTTAAGTTTAAATTATTAGAAAGTAAGTACATGGCAAGGACTACTCTACTGCGCATACAATCCTTACAGGGTATCCCTCAAGAGTTGTATTGTTCTCTAAATTTGCATATTTTCTTACTCTACACAGTTATGACTGCTAAGTGCATATAAAAGAACTGTCATGCAATCCAAGAGAAGGAAAAAAAAAAAATCAAAGTCATACTTAGAATTTTATGAGGGCCTCATTTAAAATCCTACCTGATTTGCTCTTTCAAGGTCTGTCATGATCATCTCGATTTCATCAGCCCTGTGAGAACAAGAGAGCAGTACTGTTATCACATGAAGAATGCCCGCTACATGAGTTCATGCACAATATAATTGCAACATCCATACAAACAATCCCAATTTTCAGTATTTTTTTAAAAGGCCACAGTAAGACTGATCAGCTAATCTTTTAACTGGTGAAATCCTCTTGGGTTTCAGCTCCGTGGACTGGTTTGCAAGTCTCCAATTCCTTTGCCTGTTCCCTTTTTGCAACGAAATAAGCATTATCGATATCTGAGCATATTCATTAGATCTTTGAAGACCTTATTCCCCAGCCTCCTACAGAAGGGCAGTGTCATCTTTCCTACATGTAAAGATGTTTCACAAGTGATAATTATGGAGAAGTCAAAGACTACAGTTCTTCAGTCAACTACTTGAGAATGCATATATAAATGCATATACAAAAGTAGCCTGTTAACTCTTCTGTTTCAGTGCCTAAAGTTTGGTTCTAAATTTGTCTCAAAAAAAAAAAAACAACCATGAGGTCAAAGAGACCAAGAAATACAATTTTACATTATGCAGAAAAGAGTTTTTTTGACACAAATTTATGAAACTCTAAATTTAGGCTCAGGCTCTTAATGCCGTTTCCAAAGCTGAATAGGAAAGTCAAAGGGTTGAAAACTATACAAATAGTCAAGCAAAAGCAGATCCTTCACATACGTGTGCCGGGTGGCCGCTACCAGCCCTGACCCTTTAAAAACTCCAGCATTTCTAAGGCTTCACTCACGCAAATGGATCCACTCCTTAAGCAAACTTTTTATCATCAAGCTGAATCATGGGCAAATACCTCACACTCATGCTCACCTGTGAAAGGTACCAGGAAAAGGGCCTACAGGCCTAAAAGTATGTTCTGTATCGATGTAAGAAGACATATTACTTCTCCCCAGACATTTTGTCTGTCTTGTATCTCTGGACCATATGGAAGCAATAAACACTATCCTCCTCTCCTATGAACAGCAGCTTTAACCAGCAAGTCCTTTTGCAATCTGCCAACACCATAATGTCTGTTTTTTTGTTTTTAATCTGTAGCAGATCATTATCAGTAAAAGCTGTGAAATACTGGAATTCCCTTCCTCTGCTGATGCAGAAATGTCAGGGTTTGTTTTTCTGCCGATCCCACAGAAGATCCATTCTGCTGTGCAGGTGTTGGCCGGGAAAGATGGTTAATTGAAGTACATCAGGGTTCTGGCGCATTTGACACTGGATCATTACACTAAATACTGACTGACTTCTTCAACAGCATTTTAGGTTTCTGCGTGCACACTTAGGGAAATGCAGTAAAAGATCATAATAAGTAAATGTGTATGTATATAAATTAATGGAAAATTATTTTTAATTACAGCCTTTAATGTTGTCGAGGCAACATGAATTGCCTTTTGAAAAAATCTTTTGGACAATAATGGAAAACAGATTAACATGTGTTTTCTTGTGCAGGAGAAGCTAATGTGCTCTTACATTGGAAAGAAATCAGGCACATGACATTTTGAATTAATAATAAATAATAGACATTAGTTACCGAATTGAACAATCACTTCTTGGGCAAATAAGGACTCCAAGTGTGCAGGGAGTCACCAGAAGACTAACCTGGACAGGTTAACATAAGCCTACCATAAGACTTTCCACCTCTTTAACCTCTGCAGTTGTCAAACACTTTTTGTTTCAGACTCCAGCCCCAAAATACTTGTTAATACACTTATGTAAATCACAGTATTTCAACATGGGAATGATGTCCCTAAGACCATGCAAGTGACACTGTTATGTATCTGTAACAGAAATAAGAGGGAAGAGAGCGACCTACTGTGCGCACGCGCACACACACACACACACACACACACACACACAAACAAAAGTGTTCCCCAGCATTTTACAAATATTTTTAACCAGGATAGTTTAAGGATCCTCTTTATATAAGCTTATGCATTCAGAGTGAATTTATGTGTGAATGCCTCAGGTTATATGGAGCCAGTGAATGATGTCTGGATTATGTCACATGCTTCCCAGATCAGAGCTGGGAACGTCCCATCCCAGCACGCTGGCTACAGCTTAAGCGAATCCAGTTTCCGCTCGCTTCTCTGTAGGGTTTGGAGAACAGTAAAACCACTGCCTTTCCTCCCAAAGAGGGGGTGCCAGGTATCAGCCAAAGGTCTGAAAAACTGCAGAACTTGAGAAGAGCGAAAGACTTGGAAACACAGAACCCTCGGACCGGGAGGGGAGGAGCGCCCTGCTTTGGGAGCAGAACTGTTTTTCAGTTCAGCCAAGAGAACCGTGGGGTTTTTTTGAAGAAAGGATGCCTCTGATGCAGAAGAGATGAGCAGGAAGGGGCAGAAGTGTGAGGGGGTCGGACCTGTCAGAGCACCCTCAGCCACCTTTAAAGGTCAAGGGAAGGGAGCCATGGGTAGAGAAACACGTGGAGACAGCAGAGCGAGAGAAGGAACGGAGGGACAGCCGAGGCCCAAGGGCCCAGGGAGGTGGGACCAGGAGCAGTAAAGCAGAGGAGCACCCGGGCCAGCAGAAAGGTGCGTGGCGGCCAGTAAAACAGGCTGAAACACAAGATGGCACCTGAAACACAAGGTGGAAGGACTCAGGACAACCCTGTATTTAAAATGGACAGAAGTATTAATACCAGTACTGGTATGCCATCCTGGCTGGGGTCAGGATTTAAGAGCTCTATTACAGCATGGTATACGCAGCCAATTACAAAAAATGCGACTGAGGATATAGAACGCCATAAAAACGACATTTCTGCCCTTCAGCGCGCACAGATAATTCTGACTGAATCCAGCAGAAGTGTCAAACTGTAGCCAAGGGCAAAATTGCCCCTTTGTCCTTGTATCCAGACACACCAGCTGACCGATCCTGAACTCCCCTTTTCCTCATACAGTTTTTCTACCTAGCCTTTCCGCACACAATCTGTCTCCGCACACCTAATGAAAGGATGCAACATCTCCAGAATATTCAAGCAAAACATCTCCAGACTAGCAGTCTGCACGCCAACGGAGGTTAATGCTGCAACCATAAATGTTATCTTTAAGTAAAGTAATGAATTAAATTACTCTATATTCTTTCCTAGCACAAGTGTCAACAGCATTCAGAAGAATCTTCAAAAGAAATTCAGTCTTTTCATTTTAAAAGCTCCGCTACCACATCAGTAGCTGGCACTCAGCAGTCTAAAATCACTTATTTGAGAAAGTCTCTAATAGCTCCATTCACTGTTTGCTCAGCAGTATTTATTATAAAATAAATTACAGTTCTCACACCTTTTATGCACGCACAGAAACAACTTGCATTGATTTATTGTTTACAAAGCACCGTGTTGAATTCAAACCTGCAAGGTACGAGGAAACTCCACTTTGGCTCACGGAATTAGTCCCACACAGGTCATTTTTGATGTATTCACCATCCACCACATTTGCTCATTTTCAGCCCTTCCTACTTCAATATTTCTCTTTATTTCAACGGAACTACTTGACAGGCAAAATACCATCCAGCTCAAGCCTGCCGGCATCTTGTCCTGCAGCTTTTCACTGAAAATCTGCTGGGAACCTTGAAAGGCACAATGGCCAAGCTTTGCAACTCCGTGGTTATACTGACCCTAAATTTCTGACCAAAGTAATTCCATGTGAACCGAACCCACTTATGCTGGTCACACGTCTGATGATTTTACTTTTAAGTTTCTTTGTTCCTGAAGCAACACGTGACTTGGCCTCTTGTGAGTGCCTGGATTCCCCCATCACCCCAACAGTTGAAGGCAAGGAGAAAAACCCCAAAGTTCCGTCTGTCTTCGACAGATACGGAGAATGAGGGTAATTAGTAACAAGACCTTTTGCTAAAACACACTGATATTTACAGTGTTTTACAGCAGATTTCTACATTGCAACCCAACATTGGGTTTGTCAAGGGCGATACTATCTTAACATTAAAACAGATCATGAGGAAAAGAGTGGGTAAAAGCTGTTTTCAGGAACAAATATTATCTACCCTGTGTTTTCTTATTCCACAGATAGTATCATCATTTATCTGATCTAATTCCTTATAATCTCTGTGTTAGAGGAAAAGTAATCATGTAAGCAAGACAGTTGTTCAGTCTGTAGTACAGATGGCTTGTTCTAAGTTTCAACACTTTCAGGCTAAGGAATTTAGGAAATCAAATTTTAAGCCCAAGCATTTGGAGCTACAGAGTAAGTGTCACCAAGTAAAAAGAATCTGAACTGTTGAAACAGCATGACCATGAAATATCCTATTATTTCTTCTCTTGCTACTGTGTTTGAAGTGAAAACCAAAATGCGTTAAAAGCTATAGATTTTGCAAGGTATAAGCTTTTACCAGTCATGAAAGAGCCCTCAAAGCTAACATGCCATCTATAAAAAAACCAACTTAAGGAGTTTTAAAAAAAACAACAAACCACCCCACTTTTCAATTCAATTGCTTATGGGAAATAAAAACCACAGAAAGGCTCAATTTTCTTTTTAAGATCAAGATAACCGATTAGGTTTGAACAGCATAACAAGCAAGCAAATTCAAGAATTGGTAACACGGAAGAAGCTCGGTTCTTTTTCTAAATAAAACTAAATCAGATGAAAACCCTAAACACCATGAAGTTATTCACTTGCAAGCAACAAGAATCTGGACTTCATGATTAAAATCCAGTTGACCCAACTCCTTCATTTAGATACTAGCTTAAAGAGGCAGAAACAATTCCTTTTTTATTAACATGACAAGTGAATGGTTTGCCAAATCTTGTGGCTACAGCCCCCTAAACATTCAAACTTACTGAACCTTGAAGGAAACTGCTGTTGGATTCTTTATACATGGAAGAACTGAAAAATACAGATGACACTTTTGAAATTGCAGTCAGTGGCGTGGCCAAGAAACTTCACTAGCAGGGTAGATTAATATTTTGGTTTGGCAAAAAACAAACAACGTTTTTTCCCACACATTTGTTTTCTTTAAAAACATGTATAAGTTTACTGGTCAGAGCAAACTATGGAGCCACTGGGGCTTGTTAAAATGTTCGAATTACTCAAACATTTACCCAGGCAATTTCGAATTATAAGCATACATTATCAACTAATGTGCATTTATGTTTAATTAAGAAAAAAAGAAAAATCCTACTTGTGACATATATCTATGATTGTCACAGATCATATTTTGGCCAAATTAAGTAAACATCTTAGCCTCTTAAAATTAGAGGCAGTTCAGCCTAGTACTTTGCTAGCACAGGACAAAATGTGATGAGTTATTTGGGACATTTGGGAGGGGAAGAAAAGAGGGGCCAGAGCATAAAAAAAAAAAAAGTAAAAAAAGAAAAGCAGTGCATTGAATTTTTTCAAGTTTCAGTCAAATTTTTATCAGGGAAGGTTCAAGGGTCTAGGAAGTAATTTTGAACCACTAAACAATGTCAAAATTGCCTGCAGCCCAATGATCACAGCATTCACTCAGGGCACAAGAGCATTCCAGCATCTGAATATTAAATTTTATTTTTTCTTTAAGCAAAAAAGGATGACAAATTTCCTACCCAAATTCAAGACTCCATCTAAGCTCACCTCGTAGATGCCCTCATCTAATCCCTGCACCTCAGTGACCATGCCAAGGTGACTGTGGTGCTGGTTTGTTTACCTTTTAGGAAAGAAAGAACCACCAAACACTTTCTTTGAAGCTCTCAGAAAGCTTCCAATAGAAGGTAATATTAAAAAAACCCCACTAACTCAATTTTTTTGCACCTATGTTACCTCACTGTACACATAGTTTCGGCGTTTTAGAATTCATAATGATTCTAATCCAACAAACAGCCATATTAGACAAACCCACCTTTATTGCTAATACAACCTCCAAAAATAACAGACAGAAGGGTTGTACAAAGGAAGTGTCATTTCAGCATAACCAGTACAGCATGTCAAAGGACAAGAACTCACACACTTTTTACTACTAAGTTCTCAACTCTTCTTTTCAAAGCGCAAGAGCTATAGGTTAATATTTTCTTTCGCAGCAACCCTCTAAGGATCTTCAGATCAGATAATCCTTTTTCCAATGTCATATAAATCCAGGCCTCTTGTAAAAGAATTTCTCTGTTCAGGGATTCATAAATCCACCAACTTTAGTAATGAATTGGGTGTTTCCTTTCCTAGGAAGTCAACTGAACAAAAAATCCTCTCTCTGCTACGCAGTGAAACACTGAAGGCTTTAAATTGAGACATCAAAGAAACGCTGCTTTCAGGTGCTCCTGCGATTATACAATACATCACCTGGATTAATCTGGGGAATGGTTAAATGTCCACTGTACATTGTCCAGAACCCTCTTTGCAGTTATCCTATACTAAATCAAGTTCCTAGAAAAAAGGAGAGAGACTCGATGCGAACTCTTTCAGGGTTTTTTTTGTTTTATTAGAATTAATTGTTGCTTCCTCTCATTGCTAGCCTTGTATCCATGCAATGCGCCACATACAGATTCAAGCTGAAAAAATAAACTAAATCTCATGCAAAGATTTCTCAATAAGCACACCAGGTTAGTATCATAAGTACCAGGATCAAGCAGTCGCACCAGCTGCAGGTATGATCTTCAAATAAATGATGTCCTAGGTGCTTGAAAGATGTCAAGTGATCATCAAATATTGATAAAGGTTAAAGAAACTGCTTATAAAGCCCAAGATATTGAACAATACCTGGACAATACAAGAATCGAATCACCTCGATCGTTAGAAGGAAAAGACCATATAGAATAAAACATCTTTCGGGCCATAGAAAAACTGCTTTCCAAGAAAACTTGCATAGCACTTTGTTTTCCTCTTTCGTGGCTTAAGTGAGGATTTCAAAGATAAGAAAAACCATGTTTGCAATTACAAACACAATGGAAATCAGCTTTATTCCAGTGATACACTAGGGAGCAGAGTTTCTAAAGATCAGCAGTGTTTTCCTAATCATTTCTACAGAGAAAAATTGAGATGAGTGGCACTAATTGATATGCTAAATGAAATATAAAGAGAAAAAATAAGACTTATGTATAACAGGTAATCTCAACCCATAGAACCCCAGAGCTGTAATTCCCATAGTGTGACGCATACATGACCTTGGCACACTTTGCAAACCAAAGAAGAACACAACGTAAGCAGCTGGAATAAAGAAAAGGTATACTGGTTGTATAAAAAAGTAGCCCAATATACAAATAGATGGTACATCTTTTTTATTTGATGACAATACTATTTTCTTACGTGGCACATATTTACATATATCGCACCACAGCCAATCTTGGCTCCCCATATGAATCAATCCTCCATTTAAACACCTCTTGCTCAACTTTCATGGCGTTTTTCTCTCCACAAGAACAGGTCTCTTGGGAACTCGGCATCCAGCCATCATGCTGCCCGTTACAGAAAGGAAAAGAAATGCAATAAATCCTTTTTCTCCTCGTCTCATGATCAAACACGTCCTCTTTCACAAGGTATTTTTGCTTTACCCTGCAAAGCCCTATGAGTAGTATTAAAATCAGTAATTAGTGTACAGATTTGGATCATTCTGGGTTTCCTCCCTCCCCAGACCATGGCTGACAATCCTTTGGGCCATAGAAAATTTCAAAGATGACTGCTGAAACACAAGATAATTTTTGGACCTGAAATTTGCAGAAACAAGTAACCTTGTTTAGACCGACCTAAAAATCAATTTTCACTAACTTCTGAGGGAGCTGGTGAGAAGTCTGCAACCTCAAAAGCCATGGGCTCATGCTTCTGCAGGTTCTAGTACTGGCAGGCAAAGAGAGGAGTCCCCAAAATCAGTTCTGGCATAATCATTCTGACTTGCCTTTAGAGACTATGGAGAAAACGAGAAAGAACTTTCGGATGTTTAATTTTTGATGGATTTATGCCTGAATCCCACCTGCATTAATGTCCTGAGATTGAGATACTGCACCAGTATCAGTACAAGCCCACCAGATTTGCAGGATCAAGTCCTCAGGGTGAGGAACACAATCTCCAGGTTCAGGTAATGCCGAACATTCATGCTCAGAGGAGCCGACCGAGACAAACAAACATTGCCGGCTGCCTTCCTGGCCGCTGCCAGTCTGCACTGTGCTCTGCCCCGGGGAGCAGGACTGTCTGCCTGATCCAATAGTACGACTCTGAGGATTTTCTAACAATGCAAGATGACACAGATGTGGCAAACTCTCTATTTCCTAGTGCCTCCTGTTACAAATTGAAAGAGCTTGCTGCAATTCCCCTCTCCTGACTTCAGCTGATTCAATAACGTACCAGAATTTAAACACAGACACCCTTCCCTCTCCCTCACTTGCACACAAAGCATATCAAAAGCATGGAATTACTCCTGACTTGGCCTTGAGCAGCCAACATGATGTCAATTTTACATGTTTTATAAAGCAACAGCATGTAGAAAGCAACTCAAATGCAGGTCATATCAAGCATGTGACCCACAGAGCAATCAAAGACTGCCTGAAACTGTCATTCAAGGTTCAATCATCTTCTTGCAGGAAAAATGAAACATCTGTGGCCCAGAGAATTAAGTTATGTATTGCATAATTCATCTGGTGTCTGCCACAGCAGCCATTTTAATGCTCTAGTGATAAACATGTTTGATTATTTTTGTTTTGTTTCCTGTCGCCTCCATGGTATTTCTATTTATCTACCCATACTACAATGCATAACGGAGATAACAAATATACAAAACAGTGTTACAGTCGGCTGATAAGACGTGGGAAATCAGCAGCTTATTAATCACATTAAGGCAGCATCATTATTAAACCTTATGTTCCCTATAATTGTACTCATTTTGGTTCTTTTGGGTACACTCTGTAGTTAGATTTGATGACGAAATCATTGTTTCCCAAGGATCCAAACATGAGCTTTAGAGCTCTTTCTAATGGAAAGCTGCTCTCCTCATACACAAAGCAAGTTTCTCACCGTTTCCTCGGTTTTCCATCCCCTCATTTCTTTTCGATCCCGACATAAGCAGGAGGAACATGCACCTCATACCAGATGACGCAGAGGACTCCCCTCTGTTCACTTATTCCACCAGTGGGTTTGCAGTCCGCACTGTGAGAAACCCTAATCTAAAGCACCCTTTGCAAGTCATTTGGGGAAGCAATGTTATTAATGGTAGCTTAGTTCAATTTACTGCCAGACTAGTAGAACATGTCCCTGCAGAGCAGGTGGGAACTTCAAAGCTCCGAGTTCGTGCCCCGCTGTCTGGGTGTTTATTCCTCTTGCCAAGAGCTGACCATTGCTGCAGTCTACTCCCAGAGCTTTAGATGTCAGTTCATTTGTTACACAATTGAACAGAGTCACTATCATTTGTGCAAAATTTAATAGACTTGGTCAATACCGCTTGGCTCCAAAAAGGTCCTTGGCACCGGCCTGATGGAAGAAAACGAGCAACTGCCTCTGAAGTGGTGGAGTCAGGTGTATTCTTACCCACTTTCATCATCTGGGGTATATAGGATTCCCCCAGTGAGCAAAAGCCTCACTATAAAGCAACAAGTCAGCACTATTACAAAACCTGGTTTGGTAGGACCAGAGTTTTACCTGATACCCTGAAAGCTTGCACACTGTTTCCTGAGATGCTCTACATGGAGGTGAGTCAGTGGATAAAATAACACATTCTCCCATAAGCCCAAATACAAATAAAGCACTGTTTCCTATCGATTGTTCCTATAAAGTTGTTTAGACAGTATCTATTGTGATAATATCAGCAGTCCCATCTGCGCTTTGTAGCTGCCCCCCATTGCTACTTCCTCTTGCAATATTTCTAGGTCACTCCCTTATCCCCTAAATGTCATCTCCGCACCTTCCAGCCCACAAATGGAAATACAGATTATGGATGCTTTCCAGCAACACGCACATGGCTGATCAACCTGCAAGTGGAGAGGCAACTGCTGCTCTCTCAACCCGCAGCCCTCCGAACGGATTATTCCTCTGTCTCTCCTATCCACTCCCGATTCCTACAAGATTCACCAGGACTCCCTGTGCCAGGGATTTCTAACGCTGCTAATTTTTATTGAAGTCAATCATTGGCTTCCAAGTTAATTTAGGAGAGGAACTGATGAGCTGCAAACGTATCACCATGCAGGCTGGCAGTAAAACCGACCACAAGCTCCTGGAAGCTTCATTTCTTTAGGAAGCCGGGCTAAAGGCTGTGGTCACGCAGTGCTACTGCTGGCTAAGCGTGCACGGACGCACAAATAGGCTGCTCTGCTCCCGCTGCACAAGAGCAGAACTTGTCATTTTTGCTTTTGCTTGGAAAAAAAAAAGTATACCAAAATATAAAATAAAAACTTCCTTAAAGACCAAGCCTTAACTGACTAACTCAGCTACTCTGTAACTCACATAAACTGTTTCGTAATTGTTTCTCCAAATAAATAATAATAATAGATAGTTTGGCACTTTGGAAATACAGCACCTGCAACAATTTACTGGTTTTTACTGATGGAGTTAAAATAGATCATTTATCCAAAATTAGATACCTTAATTGGAGGCATCTTAGGGCGTCATTCTTTTTATCAGAATGGCACACTTTAAACCGTGAAGAATCAGAAGGAAGAATTGTCTGTGCTTTGATTAAAGATCCTCTAAAAATACACACAAATATTTTATCTTACTCAATACTGTCACTGGAGTTACAATGTGTAAAATCAGTACCTATATCTTGGAAAGGTCATGGGGGTTTTCTTGTTGTTGGATTTTTTTTTTTTTTTCAGAATCACCATATCACACCTGAAAAATTACTTCAAGTTTTGAGTAGTTACAATCCCAAAATGAACAATCTTCCCTCATTCTAGAGCAATGCTAAAATCACATATTTGCATATGTTTGTTTTCTTTAAAACAAAAATAACCTCAAAAATTGGAGAGCGTTCACAATTTTTACTATAGCAACACACATATTCCAGATTCATCTTTAGGAGTTTCTTTCCAGAGACACGCAGCATCTCTTCTTCCCCTTAACTACAGAAAGAGCTGAGGAGCTCAGTAATTTGGAAAATCTAGTTACGTTTAGTTTCTCCATTTACTTATTCTGTATCTTTGTCCATCACTGTAAGAACCTACAAAATGTTTTTCTTTAATTTACCTCAGCCTATATTCAGTGAAACAGATTTAAGTCACTTTGAAAATAAAACAGTACAGTAAGCAATTTTATGTACAGGTGTCACTCCACAGGCATCTATCAAGGGAAAATTATTGTTTAGCACCACCGCAATGACAGACCGTCAGCTCCTACCTTGTGGAGAATGGTAATTTTCCAGTGGTCTGAACATATATTAGGGTAAACATAACAGACTAAAGAAGAGAAAGCCAAACCTGTCTCAATCTTAACTGAAAAGCTCAGGTTCTCTAAATTAGCTGTCCTGTGTATCCAGTCTGACTTTGGTAACCGGTACTACAGCGTGTAAGACAACACCCTACATGGCCTTTGAAGGATTTACTGCCGTGAAACAAGATAAATATGTCCACTAGGCCAATAATCTCCAATTTATTATTTCTTACCAAGCTGCTTATGTATCCCTCCAAGCACATTTACTAACAGGCAGCAAACACGATAATATCCTGCTTCCCTACACTGCCAAATGTACCTGCAGCATCTGGTCAGTGCTTTATGATGGAATAGAATATATCCATACATTAAATGGAATTTAACGATAGAATCTGGGTAAAAATGCAACTTATTTTTATCTTTTGCCTTAATCTATGTAAAGGACATACACGTGCAAAAGAAAGGCTAAATGTTGACTCCCCAATAACACAGCATTCAAGTGGAAGATGTACTTGGGGAATGGATTAGATGCTTTTGGCTTTAGAAGTGAATATAGGTGATGTGCCTATTCTCTGCTAGCTACTCAAGCAAGTATTTCCTTCTGGCTATCGAAGAAAACAGCATTACATGGTCTCTGATAAAGGCAACTGATGTCCTTCTATCCAATACATGGACTGAAAATAGCACAAAGCATGACAGGAGACATGTTTACTGTACATTTTGAGTAGATTTTACCTTTCCCATGAGCTATGCTGAAGATTAACAGCCAGGATGATTGCTAACTTTATAATAATGTATCCAACTACCAATATGTTCTTCTCTCTTCCCAATTTGCTTTGAATGGAAACACTACTTCTGTCAAATTGCAATCATGTCACCATTTTGCAGTTTCAGTTTACAGCTATCAATAGCATGAATCTTGCTGACCTGAGTGACAAAGCTGCAAAAAAACAGGCAGAAACAAACAAAGGAGGGAACAGGAGACCACAGAACAGAGAAAACAAACTGGAGGAAGGAGAAAAGGCAGGTGTTGACTAAATACGCACAACCATCACCAGTTCATTATTACCTAATGGGGACCGATGCCTGAGACACAGAACAACCTCCTGGTCTTCAGATGAAGAGCTGCCTTCCTCTCTTTCCGCTCCCTCCTCCAGATTTGCTCTCACACCAGTGGGGCATCCCGAGAAGCAGACTCAGCCTCCAGCTGCCCTCAGGAGTTTTACTTGGTCGAGGAGCTGGATGGTAGGTTGGCACCAATTAGATGTGCTGGTGTGAATCAGCACAGCTTCATGTGAGCCGCTTGTACCAGCAGAGTATCTGGCATATTTTATTTTTACATCTTTGCTGAATATATAAAGCTACTCAATTCTTTTCTAACTTAAGTCTCCAGTTGTATCAGACTATGAGAGATGCTCACTAATATGATTGACAGATTGCTGTCTACACAGAAACTAAACTAGAGATACAGATATTAGACAGCAAAATCACTTTGAATAATCCTTTGTGGCAATACCCAACAACACTAGGTACCACTGCTAGCCCTTGGAGGACAACAGTGCAGTATTTTCTAATTTAACCTTTTAGAATTTTATTTGCAGAAACGCTTTTCAAATTCTCGACTTCCCTTTCAACAGTTGTTTAGCCTTTAAAACACTGCTAAAGTAAAACAGCTTCAGGCTTGACTAATACTACAGTCTGTGGTATGGAACTGTTTGATTATTCTGTTTCAACAGTTAATGTAACAGGTTTAGTATTGCTACGGAAGGGGAGTTTGAACTGGAAGTAAGTTTCTGTTGCTAATGACAATTCCTCAACATTTCTACTATCTCCAAAGATATACTGATGTCAGAGGCCTCCTCAGTGGATGAAAACCATCCTTCCTAAATGTAACAAACAGCTGTAGCAGAGAAAGGAGGCAAGACAACACCAATGTACCTTTTGGATTTGTCTGTTTTTAAATGCAGTTCTAACTATTAACCAATGGGTTTTAGAACCACAAAACCAGTATTTGCTTATTGAGCAAGTTCCCACTGCTTAGACTTTCAATGGCCAAACACCTTTCCCTGGTTGTTCCCTGACCTCAGGAGGTGTAAAGGTAAGCCTAGAACCATATCAGGTGTCACACCTCCACCTCGCTCCACGTTCGATGGGACACCCCGGGAGGACAGAGCAGTTGCAAAGATGCAGCTTCTCTGTTCTCAGTTTATTGGGTTCAGTTGGGTTCTTATATGGAGCATGAACTTGTACACAGGTACAGCCGCAGAGCAGGAGAATTTCCCCTTCTTCTACCCTAAGTGGACAGTTTGTGCCATCAGTTCCTGCACTGTATGTGTAGAAGTTTTAAACTTTCCAAATAAAGCATATCTAGTCTTCTGCTATTTTCTCTAGGTTTAGCTCCTTTTATGGCATTAAGTAGTAAATCAGTAATTCAGGGAACCTTACTTTGCTTCTGAAGTGTTATACAAACAGAGAGGATGGGGCCAGACTTGCTGGCCCCTGGAGCTGCACACAGCTCTGCCTCCTTCCCCCACCGCCTTGCCTTCGCTCGCAGGTTGTCGTAGCTGCATCATCTTCCCAAGCCACGGGCTGAAGCGTACAACAAGAGTTTATTTGATGTTACATCAGAAAGAAGACCACCCTGCTGTAACATGCACACAAAAAGGGCCAGGACAGGAAGGTCTATGTGGGCATATACACCATAAAGCTCAGAGATTTCATCCAGGGACTTTTTTTTCTTAAATTTATTCCCAGAAATGGTCAATAATGAAGTCTTCCACAGACCCCAGCCATGCAGCTTAGTTTAGGGTTGTACTGTCTTCAGTACAGCTAACCTTACTGCAATACCAACGCTATGTAGGTAGAAGATTCAAGGGAACATGAATTAACTAGAAAAAAGGTTAAATAAATAAAGTTTCGTCAATACAGATATCAGAAAATATGTTCACCAAAAAATGGTAACAAAAAGTTACCAAAAGTCTTTTTTTAAGAAAAAGCAAGGCTTATCTACCACATATTTCACAGAAA
The DNA here is from genome assembly GCF_000687285.1 of Phaethon lepturus. NCBI lineage: Eukaryota > Metazoa > Chordata > Aves > Phaethontiformes > Phaethontidae > Phaethon > Phaethon lepturus. The sequence continues at coordinate 56,629 of NW_010511856.1, forward strand.
GATTGTTAAGTACTGACCTGGGTGAGAACCGGCACGTGCCCGGCACGTCTCACCGCCGCCAGCTAACTGCCTGGCTCCGCTCCGCGCAAACACGGCGCCACAGCACTGCTGACGACGAGGCGGTGACAAAAATCAATCCAACAGGCAGCAAGACAAATAAGTCATCTGTATCACAGCTAAAATATGTTTTTGATCAATAATAGAAAATTAACTCCTACTCCTTTGCCAAGAAAATAGATTATTTAATCACAGTACAGACAGATAGAGATGTTACATAATCAAAAATAGCTCGCTCGGCTATATTTAGTGGCCACTGTCTTTCAGTGAAGAGGGCAAAAGTCCACCCATTATCAGTTACAAGCCCTGTACTGAAATGGTTTTCTGATGAGTTAAGCTGGTCTGACATAGTTAACATCAAGACAGTGTATATTTAAAACTACAACAACTACAACAGCATGAAGGCTATGAAGAGGGAAAAGACAAGAAAGTCATTGCTGTCCTACGCATAGCTATCCAGCAGGGTTAGAAGGATCAAGTCCCAACCAAAACCTATATACCAGGGGATCTACAACACTGATTTCTAACCTTTCTAGCTTTCAGACTACCTGGAGTTTTCCATCAAAGGATGAAACACTAGTATATCACATTTACGGTTTATGACTGGTTGCCTTTCACAGTTATTTCTGTGGTCTCTTAGCAATAACTAGTGGAATTGTAGGAATTTGCAGAACAGAGAAAATCACTGATCTAGACCAGATCTCACTGTGATCTCACTGTGATCAACACAGAGCTCACTTAACACTACTGCAGCCTGACAGGCACGCTGTGCGTAGCTAAGAGCCTTCCGCCATTTCTGAGATCCACAGTATCTTAATTAGAAGCTCAAAGAAATGTCTGTCCATGGCTAGTCCCCCAGATGTGAACACCGCTGTCATCAACACAAGCGTCTTTCCTTCCCTCCACCTGTCCTACCAAACAATAAACACTAGAAAAAAAGCGTAATTAATGCTGAAGTCAAGCACCTCTAGCTTTTATGGTTTCAGATATCCAAAAATTCAAATAAGGCATCAGAAAAACCAGCAGTTAAAACAAGGTCTGGTTTATAGGCCTTCCACACTTCTAAATAAAAGAAATCCCCCTGTTCCTAACGGGAATATGGATAAAAAGAATGTTTAGTAGAACAGGCAGTGATTAACATCAGTAACTACCATTTCTTACATTGTTTTAGGTAAAAATAGTAATAAAAGATAATTATAGCTGGCTCCAAATGTTAACCATTTTAATAGTTACAGGATCTAAGTACTGTAAATGACTAATGCATGCAGCAAATGTATTTGCAACAGTGTACAAAACAAAGCCCTTAAAAGTAGATAGCTCTGGAAAAAAAAGGATAAACTGTTTTATAACATAAGCTCTGAAGCACATGACATTAAGAAAGTCTGTATTATCTTCTTTTTGTGACTGGCAACAAGAACATCTCCTTGATTTGCCAAGATGACAAAAGACCAATAGCCCAGAATTTGGGAGCTCCAGATACCTGCATGACTAGAGCAACAACGTTGTATCTTTACAATTCTTAAAAGACTGAGACATGATGGGTCAGTTTCTTCTATCTGCACAAAGAGTCACAACATATTTTAAGACAGTCGTCCTTACATGAAGCCCAGGAAAGATTGCTGATAAATTTAAGTGACTAAAAATAACTGCAATAACTAACAAAACTCTGCTGATTATTTACTATGTGCCACTTTGTGTGCGTATTTTTTGCCAGCAATATTCAAAAATACAACTTTAATCCCTACCCTCTTGCTGTGACTACAGTTCTAGTTTTAATAAACTATCAGCGTTTGCCCCGAATAATTAATGAAGTAGGAGCACAGAAATCAATCCAGTCACCCATGTCTTGTAAACAAATACTAATTTGCTGTTTATTTTATTAAATTAAAAGAAGCTTATGTACACATAACTGAGTAGCCACCAGTCACAGGTTCAAGCTGCTTGTTAAAAAGGACTTTTCTGCCTCAGTCTGTGCACGATATGGCGAAGACCGGCGTGCAATAGGGTGGGCCCCGCCGGCAGGACAGCTCGGCGTCCAGCCCGGGTCTGGAGCGAGCGAGAACACGGAAACATTTCCTTCTCCAAACATGCCCACATGGAGACCATCACTTATCTTCCTAAACAAACAGCAGCGCAGGTCACTCCTTCCTGCCTCCGGTGAGGCACTTCCCACCGCTACGGGCTAATGAACGGTGTCCTTAAGGCTCGGTGGCAGGGGCTCTGGACACCTATTTATCAAACAGGGAATGAACGGAGCACTCGGAGAGAGCAGTAGCCTTCTGGCCCTCATTTCCTTCGTGGATGATCTGCTACTGAGCTAAAAGCAGCAGCTCTGCTAGCTAAAACTTACAGCGTATTTTCTATTACCAAAGCCAGAAATTCTGTTGAGTAATGTTTTCATTCAATTGCTCACGATGTTCTCTGCTGATGAATGTATCTGATTTCATGTAAATGTGATTAAATAAATCAGACAATGCTAGGCTCTCTCAGTCTCAAGAGGTTCCAGTTCAAGATGTGAAATACTTGCCCCAATAAGCACAACTTGAACTAAACCTTGTGCATTCTGGATTTTTATTACCTTCTTAACCTCAAAAAATCCCTGGTTGCCTCCTTATTTTTGTTAACATGGGTGTAACATCCGAATTACAGATTCTGCATAAACTGCCACACTGATTCAAAGGCTTTCATGGTATGTGAGAACTGAAGAGCAAGGGATGGGAAATGAAAAGGAGAAATAAAGAAAATGGAAAAATTCCTGCAAAGTATTTTGACTTATTTGGAGCTCACGGCTCTTGGCACACAGAGGTATCAGGTAACAGGGAGCCACACGAGGGCTGTGGCTGACATTTTCAGATAACAGAAATCAAAAGGAACAACTCTGAAATCCAGGCCGTTTATAATCAGTTGTCTACACATGATGTTACAGGTCTAATCTTAAGTAGTCTAAGTGTTAAATCTTCATCTGCTGTGCAGAAGTTCACGTGACACCATTCTCTTTGAGAAAGAAAGGAACATCAGCCAAAGAATACAGTGATCCCACGCCACATACACATAAAGTAAAAAACTTTTTAAAAAGATATCCGTTGAAAATCAGCATGATTAAGAAAAGGAACCGTGTCTGCAAGTAGCAATGCCACCTTCCTCTGTCGTTTCCCACCAAACTGTCTCATGCTGGAACTAATAAAATGACTCCTGAAGATGACAGGGTTATCCCCTCCAGCACGCCTCTCCAACAGGAAGTGGTCTCTAGCTTCCAGGTACTAGGGAATGATATGCAAAGGACGTGACTTTTTTCCCCTCACAAAGTCATTCACTCGTTATGAAATTAATTTCAGATAGACCACAAAAAACCCTGCTACTCCTACCACAGATTATCAGTCGCTTCATCTTCACATCAGGTGCACCTTCTGACAGGAGGCACAAACTTTACCCTTTCATCAGTAAGATCCCAGTCCTCTAGTCCCACAGCATCTTTCACAGCATTTTGGCTACTACCTTGAAGGGGTGAAGGATGTCCCAGCCTGCACATTTCTGTGATGAAACACATCTGGAACTGCAGTCCAGGGATGGAGCTCTTCCTGCACAAGGAACAACTGCTGCCACCAAGGCAATGCTGAGTTAGCACTTAACTAATAGATTAAGGCTCATCCATACACCAAAGGGCCTTTGCTGAACACAAATTTTGCATATGAAATGGCAGACAATGCACCAGCTGAATGCTGAAACAGAGAAGCTGTTGGTATCTTCGGCAAGTTAGGGACAACACTAAACAACCCAGCTTTAAGAACAACATTATTTTCTCTGATATTACACACAGAAGCTGCTGTTTAATTAAAACTAAGCTGCTTAAGCCATTAAACTGGCAAATGGCTATACCAAATGACTTGTCAGTTGTTAGCATTCAAATAGCAGGAGTTGTTTGTTGTCACACTCGGATGGCAAGCTGCAATGCTAACGCACATCTCCCTATTGGCTCCACAAATCTAAACCAATCCAGGACTGTGAAGTTATTAAAAGTGCTACTTTTAATTACCAGGGAACACTTTCTCACCATCATCTTTCATGATCTTCCATGATCTACCATGCACTCTGCTGCAATTTAATTATTTCAACTTCTGCCCTAAAAATATAAGCCGTTCCAGTCATTCACTTGCATTTTTAAAAGTAGAACTTATGTTAATTCTGGCTTTGAGCCCCAAGTTTAAGCAAGTCCAGATACAGCCTCCTGATTCAGATCCTGCATATCTCAGCATCAAAATCTGTAATTAAAAAGCATCACTTACTACAGTAGCTACTTTCCTCTGATCACATGCAATTAAAAAAAAAACAACAACCACCCCCCCCAGCGTTTTATCTTGGGTCAGTAACTGGCCACGCAGGCAAACCGAGCATCACCAAAAGCGCCCAAGTCGAAGCCCCCGTTTGCTTATCGCTAGGATTTGGGTCAAGACAGTGAGCACCAGGCAGAGGCATCTCTGGAATTCAGGGTGGGAGACTCTGCCACTTGCTCCTCTGCAGTCTTCATTCCCTTCCCCCAAACGGGAAGGACAGTGGCAAGGAACTCGAAACAGTTAAATTCACTGAATTTGTTGATCTTTTTACTTCCTATGAGTCACACTCCTCAACCCTACCACTACACGTATAAAAATCTGCTACAATTCATTAAATAAATAAATAAATAACTTTGGCTCAGTGAAAGCAGAAGACTCCCACGTTAAAGCACCACACAGATCAAACAATGAAAAACGCAGTAATGATTAAAGTTGCCTGTTCCAGTGAGTTATGATGTCCATGCTATGGGGCAGTCAGTGGTAATACAGCATTATGGTTATGACAGATGCCGTATGCATCTTTTTTCCTTTGGTGTGGTCTCCAGGAAAGTAGAATATTTCCATTCATTGCAGAATGGATGACCTAATGGATGGCACTGTTCAAATGAATGGTCAGCAAATGCACTTTATGTGCTTCTATTTATGTACACGTATTTTTACAGGCTACAATGCAAGCATCAGAACAGCACTTCCACTTTTCTGTCCAAGGACTGAAAGACTACCCACATTAATAAAGTCTTGCCTTACCCCGCGTGCCCTTTTTACATATGGCAAAACTGAGTCATCAGCCTTGTTTTAGGTAGCGTGCTTGACACAAAAAAAATAAGACATAGAGCTAATTACCAGTACAGTACACGAGGGGTGTCTTTTCCATAAGACAAAGTCTTAAACTAAATTTTCTACGAAAAGTCACTTTTTTTTTTTAATAGAAGTAAAGTTAATAAATGCCTAGAACTACTGAATGAAATGATGGGAGCTCTCTGCATTTAGCAACAAGCCTTGAAAACCTTAATCTCATGAGTCAGTATTAACAGCGAAGGGAGTGAAGACAATCTTGGGTCTATAATCAGTAAGATAAGCTGCTTAAAAGACATCATCTGAAACAAATGTGTAAACGTCTCACCAAAGCAGAGATGCTGATATATGATTAAAAAGTGTAAATGTAGTTCCTTGGTATCGGTTAAGAACAACTTGCATGTCTCATTCGCAAGGGCTTAAAGCAAATGGTTTAACATCACCAGAGTACAAACTCCTCGCTAAGTCTTTCTCCCGAAGGCCATTAACACCTCTGCATGTTCTGTGTCCCGTCTAATTCTCTCTGGCTTACACCAGTCCTATTGCAATTGAAATACATCAGACTCCTTCTCCACTACCCAAGTTAAACCTATGAATGCTGCATTTTTCTCTTGACAAAATCCTCCCAAGATCCCCAACAAGGCCAGTCCTGAGACCAGTAAGAACCCAAAGACTACACAGACAGACTTCATAGGATTTTGAGAGCAATAGTCCTTCCACTAATACACTAGGACTGGTATCGTTTAATAAGTAAAGGGATGATTTAGAAAAGCCAATGAATGGCACAGTAGCACTAACTGCAGTAAAGCAGAATTATTATTATCAAGACTGTAGAAGAGTAAAAAAGTCCAGACACTAAAACAAGCCAGGTGAATAGGCAGCTTTATGACAGATGAAATTCCAACACTGACAAACATGGGCTAATGCCCTGAAGAGTAGTAAGTTGGACTACTTATCTACACTGCTGGTCTCCACACTTCTCACTAGGTAAATAAGATGATGGACTAATAAGAACATCCATACCTAGTTAAGATCATATTCCAAAGAGAGCAAAATCCCCTCAGATAAACTATCATGATTCACTGCATAAACAACTAAATGATACGATCTGAAAGAACGTTCCGATAGCAAATTAATCTACAATGATGAATTAGAGAGCTAATTTGATTTTTCCCCCTTTTTGGGCAGCTAGCATAGCAGCATGGGTCATTATGGGTCATTTTAGCAGGGCCTGTTTCGACAGGACAAGGAATGATGGTTTTAAACTAAAAGAGGGTGGACTCAGACTAGAGGAAGAAATTTTTCACAACGAGGGTGGTGAAACACTGGCCCAGGTTGCCTAGAGAGGTGGGAGATGCCCCATCCCTGGAAACATTCCAGGACAGGCTGGACGGGGCTCTGAGCAGCCTGATCTAGTTGAGGATGTCCCTGCTCACTGCAGGGGGCTTGGACTAGATAGCCTTGAAACGTCCCTTCCAACCCAAACTCATCTGTGACTCTGTGATTACTGGAGACCAGACAGTGGACAAGACAGTGTCATTTTATCCAATACAGAAAAACTACATCATTGTTGAGCCCAGGAAAAGTAAATAGCCTTAAAAATTCCCATTACTAGCAAAAGAAGGAAAATGTATCACAGATAATTTTGGGAGTCAAATTCCAAGTTATTCTGGTATGTTTCCAACGCAGGAGTATCTAGAATGTCCACACACACACCCCCCCCGCATGTCCGTATTAATCTACAGGGAAATTAACTGCTACACACTCGGTAATGTAGGGGTTAATTCTGACTGCTGTCGAATGCCCCAAGTCTGTGCTCTGTTCATCAGAGCATTAAATCTGAAAGCTCAAGAGAGTAGTGCAGCCGTGCTGCAAGGGCTATGTTATAAAGTTCTGCATTAAAAATTCATATCGTAGGCTTGCCACAGTACTCTGCTCTGGCTGAAAGGAGAGCTGGCGGGGAAATATTAGACACCCCACTGTCTTTCTGGCAATTGGAGACATTCCTCAACAAACAGCACCTCAGGAAGGGAATGAAAGGGCAAACAAACCGTGAAACAAATCAATGAGTTCAATTATCTCTCTCTCTCTCAGAAAGGAAACTTTTCATTTTTAAGGCTGTTTCATGAAATCTTTTAATGACAGCCCTGAACAAGGACGCTGGGCACTCCGGCTGCATACCGGCAGTGCTTTTTATTTGTTTTACACGAGACAGAGATTCCCAAACATAGAGGGTGAAACACAGAGCAAGGTATAGGAATCTCTCCACAGAACAGCTCTACTTACCCTTTGCATTATTGTGACCACGTGGGATAACAGGCACTAGAAATTGTTCCCACTTTCCCTGAAGTGTCTCCAGCAAAGAATGGATTTAGATTTATTAAAATGGTTAGTTACTCCATGGTTAAGTTATGTGTTCCTCACTACTGGTTAAGGCTGTGTGCATTTCACAGCAATTTATGGCCACACAACTCGTAGATGACACAGCTCACAATGATGGAAATGGGTGTTATATTTTTATGAAAGCCATATGTGCCCCTCAGGTTATCTGTCTGATGTAACCACTGTATTCAGGCAGGTTAATAATCCACATACCATAAATGGGGAAATACACAGGAAATGAAACATCAATAAATACAATTTCTTGAGGAAACCATGCAAAGAATCATAGAATCACAGAATCAACTGGGTTGAAAGGGACCTTTCAAGGCCATCTAGTCCAACCCCCCTGC
>NW_010511856.1:64619-64879 GCF_000687285.1 Phaethon lepturus
TCCCACCTCTCTGGGCAACCTGGGCCAGGGTTTCACCACCCTCATTGTGAAAAATTTCTTCCTCTAGTCTGACTCCACCCTCTTTTAGTTTAAAACCATCATTCCTTGTCCTATCACAACAGGCCCTGCTAAAAGTCTGTCCCCACCTTTCTTAGAAGCCCTCTTTAAGTACTGAAAATCTGCAATAAGGTCTCCCCGAGCCTCCTCTTCTCCAGGCTGAACAAGGTCTCCCCGAGCCTCCTCTTCTCCAGGCTGAACAA
>NW_010511857.1:0-29248 GCF_000687285.1 Phaethon lepturus
CTGAGGTCAGACTGACAAGCCTGTAGTTCCCGTATCCTCCCAGATCACTGGGGTATACTTTAATACTAGATGATGAGATGAAAACCTAGGTTTATTGCAGATTGAAGCCCAGATCTTGGAGTTGTAGGTGCAGAGGCTGACAGCCAGCTGTGGAGGAAAGGGGGAGATACTGGGCAACTTTTACACAATGTTTGTGTTAGGAGATATGGTTAAATTTTAGATGTGGAAATACTGAATGAGGAGATATATTCCTGGATTGCACAAGGCCAGAAGGCTGGTATGAAGGGACAGCTGACGAGACCAAATGCTCTAAGGTGAATTTTGGCCCCATGAGGGTTGCTGCAGGTCAGGCAAGGAAGTGTGTGGGTACACGAGGAGTGGGGCTGAGTGGTAAGAATTACAGGGATGGGCAGTTCAGTTTGCTGCTGGATCCTACAATATCTGTAGGGGGACAGGCAGACAAGGCAAGAGTCAAGCAGTTTACATTTGCTTTTTTAACTGTTAGGAGTCTTCAGGTGATAATTAAAGATAGGATTAGGCTTACGATGGTGGCTACAGTTGAAAACAGGCAGGACTGAGGTGCTCAGTCTGCTGGTTCAGCCAGCAGGGCCTGTTGGGCTGCAGTGAGAGCCAGGGACCTCCGCTGAGACGTAGCTGTTCTACTGAGTACTGGCTTCGTTTTGGTTGGGGTTAGGGGAAAGAGGGTCCGAAGGGTTTAATTAATTTTTGGATCAGTGAAGGCCCAGGGTGGTAGGATGGTAGCAGCTTCCCCTAAGGCGCTTAGAGAAGATTAGTTTTCATTTGGGGTTTAGGGGGGACTGCAGAAACTGACGCTCCCAGATTTACAGCCACAGTTAATCCTCAGTCATTGGCTCATTCTTCCCCAGGCCTTGTCCCAGCTCTACGGATCCAGTCAAGTAGGAGACTCGTATCTCAGTTGTATCTTTAAACCTAACGTGCACATCAAAAGAAGTTCACATGCCCTTCCTCACAGTACAGACAACTACCTGTTCTTCAGCCCCACCAGCTGCTGTCATCCAGCCCTGCTGCACAGTTAATCCTCAGTCATTGGCTCATTCTTCCCCAGGCCTTGTCCCAGCTCTACGGATCCAGTCAAGTAGGAGACTCGTATCTCAGTTGTATCTTTAAACCTAACGTGCACATCAAAAGAAGTTCACATGCCCTTCCTCACAGTACAGACAACTACCTGTTCTTCAGCCCCACCAGCTGCTGTCATCCAGCCCTGCTGAACTTGCTAACCCTACCTCTAACGCTAACCCTCATCCTTGTTATACTCTAGCAGCCCATATCTACTCCAGGGTTATTCACAAGCCATTTGCTCTGCTGGCATTTGTGCTCAGTCCAGCTACAAGGCTTTCTAACATTGCTCGTGGTCATTTCCACTGCGACATGGACACTTGTGCAGGACCCAAGACAAGAAAGGGTTCGTCCTAGCACCTGCGATGCTCCAGCCAGAGCTGTTGTTTTGTGCAATTGAGGCAATGGCAGAAGACAGGCAAGAACCCTAAAAATCTTTGCTAAATGAGCGTGTGCCACATACAAATATAATGAAACATAGAAAGCTGTAAGCTGCTTGGCTCTTCACATCAGTCATTGATGCTCCTGCTTGCTCATTCACTCAGAGGGAACAAGTCACTGACCAGACACCGTTCTGTACAGCAGCAGAGACACGGTCTCCAGAAATGGTTCCTCTTTCTGCTTTCTTAATGTGGTCCTACTGCCTTTAATAGTATCATTCCTAAGCTACCTGCATGCAAATCCTCATTAGCTTCTATACACATACGGCCGGTGCATGATCAGCCTTGACAGAACGTGTATATTTGGCAAGACCATGAAGCTGTACTTGTTTTCAGGTCACCTTGTCCTGGTTTAGTATCAAAGCTTTTCATATCAACAGCAGTTTCATTTCAGTAAGTTAATAATAGCCCTTGAAAAATCCTGTGTATCAGCAAAAAGACTCCCCACAGCTGAAAATCAAATTTAAGAGTTTATGCTGCACAAGGGTGAGTGATGAGGAAGCCTGTGTGTTGGCCCAGGCTACGCCTTATGTTTGCGTAGGTTTTGCCGTTGTCTGCAACTGGAACATCAGTTAAGTCCTCTGAGATCCAGTAATTAACTCAGCTCTTTGGGTCCAAACTCTAGTTCTACCCGAAGCCATTAAGCCCCAGGCTGACATAACCTAAAGCACATTATTCCCATCCAGCCCTACAGCTGGTCATGCTTTACTGTGCTTCCGCTCTTCTGAGCTTTATAAGCTTTGTTCTTCCCAGCAACAACACTTGCTTTTCATCCCCACCAGTCCTTCGCCCCAACCTCCGTGCCAGCCGTACCATTAACAGACTTGAGCAACTCGGGTCTCCAGAATTAATAAATATCAACCTATACTGAGTCACAGCCCCGTGGTCTGGAGGAGCCAGACAGAACTCTTCAGCTCCAGCTTTTCTGAAGCAAGACACCAGCCGATGCTGTTCCTAAACTTGTATTCACGGCCGTGCTGGACAGCCTGTGCAGTCCTTGAGCCATGAACTAACACAGAACGACGCTCTGGGAAGCAGTTTAGTGGCAGACATGAGCTTTGTTCATAGTATCAAGTTTGTCCTTTGAAAATGCCAGTGGAGCACGGGCAAGGTGCATTTTAGTTTGCCTTTTAACTATAGCCCAAGAACAGGCCCTTGTGTTACTTCCGAGGTTGTTTTATGCAGAAGTACAGCAGTAACTGCACATATGACTCAAGAAATGTTTGCGGATTAAGATTGTTTTTCTCAATGCCTCATCGTAAAATGGACACCTCAGAAAACAGACATATACATCATGCTATTGTTGGTATTTGGGCACTGCTTTTGAGAAGGCAAGAGTGCAGTTAGTTTAGTCAAGGTCATTATAGCAGTTCCATTAGGATGATACACATTTTCCTGGGCGAATAATTGTAGTACTATTTATCTCCAAGCTATGTTTTCACAATAGAGCTGAATCAATGTATCTGATTCCAGTTCACATACATTCATTTTACTTACCAGTGGAAACTGATATTACCAGTCTCTGATAAGCACTTAAATTAATTCCTTCCAGAGATTTCATTTAATGCCTTTCAGCCTGATGGAGTTAAATTACAGGACTAACTAGTTAAGAGTACCAAAAAAAAAAAAAAGGTAAAACTTTTTTAGGATTAGATATTTGAGACAAGTTTAGACATTAGCATGTTAAATCCGTACAATACAGGTGTTAAGAAGGGCTTCAGTTACTCCCTAATTAGAAGCAAACCTTTGATAAGAGCAGGGTGTGTGCACCTCGAGACACAGGCTCCCCTGTGGATGGGAGAACCGGCATCGCTATGCAGCTGCACGCCGTGCTGCCATTACGTATTTCAAATAGCACTGTGACATCACTGTAATTTAGAGAAAAGGGTGTATACTCAATGTAAGTGGAAATGTAAAGGTATTGTTTTCCTCAGTTTGTTTAAGAGCAGTATTCAGAGCTGCCTGGCTGCTCTCGCTCAGCAGGACCATTTCCCTGCTTGAAACCTGGGGTCGGGCACCCAAGGACACGGTCCTGCCAGGTCTCCTGTCACGCCAGGGAGGTCAGGTGTGAAGCAGCACCGTTCTACGGCTTCACCATGGCTCTCTTACTGGAAATTGTGGGTCTGGTTGGCACCTCAGCATCTCCCACCACTTTGGGGGAGAAGACCCACAAAAGCTTTCTGACTGAAAGGCATGAGCCACCTCCTAGAGGACCACCATCCCTTGCTGGTCTCCCAGAACTGGCAGCCTGTGCAGGCAGTTCACGTTGTGCCCACATTATCTCCTGGATCAGAGTCTCAAGGTGATGATTACCCAATGTGGGGGAAGAAGCAACAGGTCATTTAGGAGTTTTTATTCTGAGAAGCACCTCCACCAGAAGACACTGCCTGCAAGTAGCTTGAGAGTTATGTGCAAATGAGACGCTTCTAATATGAAATTCTGGACCATTTATGTATCTTCCTGGTTGTTACTTTTTACTGAAAAAGTCAGAAAATCTGAATTATTCCAGTATAGAAAAGATGCATTCCAGTTTTCCATAAAACCACTGTCCCAAAAATTTCTTTGAAAGATACACAAAGTGACTCTGGTGTTAGGTTTTTTTAATCAAAATATACCATTTTTCAGGTAGAAAATGCTGTCACCTGTTTGGCTGTCCTGTCCTCAATTCATATTTCATAAATAACATTTCACCCTAACCTTTGTTTAAATGTGCAAGGCCTAGATATGTGAGGATCTGCAAACAGGTACTGAAACCTTAAGTAAAAAAAAAACCAAACCTCTACTCTCCATTCCCTCCTCTTCTTTTTTTTTCCCAGTGCGAAGTAGGAAATACAAGGTTGGAAAACTTGGGAAAAGCTTGAATTGAATGCATTTGCAAAATGCCTTTTGTCAGAATGAGCAGAAAAATGTGCAATGTTTCAAATAAATGTTGAAATTTAATTCTTCAAAATATTTTCCATACAATAAGGTATTTCCAGTTAGGTTACTATGAAGTCACTATGCTGTGTTAGCTGTATCATGCATATGGATGTTTATTTTCCAAGCATTTCTTCTAGGAGTATGTGTTTGTGCTGTATGACTTTGTGCATTATAGCCTTCAGTCTACTTACATTGTATCTGTGAATCTTATGGAACCCTCTTGTTAATGGGTCAGTAATGGTCGTACTCTCGATTTCCATCTTTCTGGTTATTTACTTAGTCATTTTACTGCTTGAGAGATATGTCAACTAGCAAGAAATATCAAGAAGCACTTTGTGTGCATTACAGCTCTGTCTTTAATATTGGTCATTTTCGATGGTGTTCAACAGGAATGTTTTCCTGTTTCTCAGAGATATAGCTAGCAGAAGTCTATATGCGCTAACAAAATTAGGCATAACAGAGTTCTTATTCATAAAGAAGTAAATAAAAATTAGTTTTAAAGTGAAAGCTGCAGCTACTTCAGTTTTCCCCTAACGAGGAAAAAAAGGGAAAATCTGTTACATTTTATAGGTACAGACATTTCCAGGAAATTTAAATCTCTGGTTTAGGCTACACTCTTTTAACAGAAGTCAGAGAGTGACATATCCTTGACTCAGGGACTGCAGGTGTAAAGCAAGTGTGGAATTAGGGAGGAAAGTTTGTGAATATAGTGTTGCTTCTGTCTTTCACTTCTTCATTCTCTGTGCCGAGAACGAAAAAAGCGAGGGTAGGGAAGGTCAGAGGGAGGAGATGGAGCAAGCGAGTCTCAGGGTTTCCTTAGTTTTCTCTGCAGCTCCAGAAGAAGCTTTTGCAATCCGAAGAGCACAGGCAGCCAGGCACCAAGCTGGTTTCTCAGCCCTGAAAGGTGCTGTCAGAGGCGCGTGCTGCCCCGCCGCGCGGTGACCGTCCCCTTTTCAGTAATGCCAAAACGAAAGTTTCCAAATCAGAGCAAAGGCCAACCTGCTCCTGCGCTTGCGAAGAGCAGGAAGGGTGCATGTAAGGCTGGACGTGCTGGGGTGCGAGCGCTCATTTGGACGGGGGGCTGGCAGCAGCCATGGAGGGTAGAGCAGAGGGAAATAAACCACTTCTGGAAACACTTTGGTTTGGGAACTTTTTGCCCAAATTGTTCAAAATAACATGCCTTGAAAGAAAAAAAGACGTTTGCATTTGTGTGACTTGAGTTAGGGCTTAATGCAATACTCCTGGGCGTCTACCTCTGCTATCCCGCAGAATCAGAATGTACGTATTTGAGCTCTTTCTTGTGTCCCCTCTTTTCCGACTTGTCTGCTGAGAGTCATTCTCCCTAATCTTCTGAAGCGTGATGAATGCACGTCAGCATTGCATTGCAGGCTAAAGGAAATTTAGGGGTAAAGGGAAAAGAATTGCTTCTGTGGCACCTTTGCCCTGCAGGAACTCTAAATTAAAAAAAAAGTATAAAGCTCCAGGAGGAAGTGGTACCATGTCAGAGCACTTAGTTTCCTAGTCCTGAGCTTTTTGCTCTTCTGCTCTTTTTGTTAAGGAGCAAGTCATCTCTCAGATTTGTTTCTTTCCAAGAAGAGTCACATCTGTGTTTGTAGCTAAGGAGAATCCAGCTTGGTTTAATCAGAGGATCTTATAGTAATTCAGATATTGATTGGTCTTTGGTGCATAGGAGAGCTATTTCAAACAGGCTTTGATTTACACCAGAGGCTGGCACCCAGAAGGAGCCCGGGCCATGCTGCTTCTGCCCTGGCTTCGTTCTCTGCCCATGCCCTCGGTGGCTGGTGGGAGAGCCGCACACTGCTCTGAAATCCAAGGGCTTCCTTGCTCGCTCTGCTGTGGCACAGCTTGCGCTGGCAGGTAGGTCCAACATCTCCATAAGGTCCCCGTCCCTGAATCACAAGCCTCAGAAAGCCGGACAGGCAGCGGGGGCTCGCTCTCTCCCTGTGCTATCTTACTGTTTTCTTCACAACTTTGCACCCCTCCAAGACGGGACGAAATACCTCGTAATTACCCAGCTCTCCTGAGGCTGCGTTTTCCAGGGATGGCGTTTGCCACCCACCTGACAGGAGGGATGACAGGGGCAAAGGAAGCAGCGCTTGGATTAGCTGTTGCAGTGACCAAAGTGCTAAAGTTGCTTGTGCATGCTTAAGTAATGCCAATGCTGAGGATAGTGGAGAAGAGTCCCCCAGGAACAGAGCATGAACATTAATTATAGGGGGGAAAATATATTATTAACATCAGACCGCACACTACAGGAGATCCCAGTGTGACTATTAAAGGAAATTAATTACCACCTCTCTTTACCTTTCAGATCAACTCTTCTTTATAATGAGAATAATTCCTTTATTGTTACCACTAGTATTATCAGCTGTAAGGGAATAATTTTTCCTGGTATTCCATTTACTGCTAGTGTGCATCTGTACGTTTTGAAAATAAATACTTCCAATGGATGCATTGCACCCCCTTCAGAGGGAAGTCCCACAGGCTAGGCTCAGGCTCTGTAAAACAGAACGATGGGCTAAAATACTCTGCACTGGTAAGTCTGAAATAGCATCAAAGTCATTCAGTGCAGCAAAACCAGGACCAGACTTTAGGGGGGAGCATATCAGGACAGTGCAGGAGACTTCTCTTTCCTGTAACTGCTCCTCTTGTCACATCAGCCACACGTGACCGTCATATTGAGTTCCTAAATTCTGGGATTCAGGTATCAACACAGGCTGGGGGATGAAGGGAGTGAGAGCAGCCCTGCTGAGAAGGACTTGGGGGTAGTGGTGGATGGAAAGCTGGACATGAGCCGGCAATGTGCGCTCACAGCCCAGAAGGCCAACCCTATCCTGGGTTGCGTCCAAAGCAGCGTGGCCAGCAGGTCGAGGGAGGGGATTCTGCCCCTCTACTCCGATTTGGTGAGACCCCACCTGGAGTCCTGCGTCCAGCTCTGGAGCCCTGATCCAGTTGAAGATGTCCCTGCTCATTGCAGGGGGGTTGGACTAGATGACCTTTAAAGGTCCCTTCCAACCCAAACTATTCTGTGATTCTATTATATGATTCCATGATTCTATGATTCTATCTCTAGAAATAACCTTTCAGAAATAGTTAGACATTGATCCCTGTGAAGCCAAGTAAAAAAAAATTAATTTAAAGATTCTTAATCTAAATTATTTCCCATGTACCCTACTCTCCTAAAATAGAGCAGTTAAAAGCAAGGAGATACTCTTACTTTTTTAGATTACTCCTGCTTCACAACCCCCATTTCCATATCCCAGTCTATTTTCCAAATACATCTTGCCTAAACTCACATGATAAATTTTTGCTGGTAAAGTCAGAATTGAGGTCAAAACTGGACTAAAAGAAAGCTCATTACAACTTTAACATCCGTAATCCACCCTGAGGAGAGAGATGAATGCAGTGAGCAGGCTATGGATGCATTGTTTCCATTGTGCTCTTGATTAACTTATAATTCACAAGTGAGGGAGTGTGAAGGAAACTACTGACTGATGGAAGGTCACCAATTCCAAGAGGAAATAAATGATATATAGGCATCCCATTCATCACTTTATTTGTGTAACAGCATTTTGGATTCTGTCTCTCTAGGGTAATGCCCATTTAAAATCTTTTAATATTTCTGCAAAGACAAGGCTGGAAAGCTTGTGTATCTTAGTTACAAAAGAACCGTATATAAAATCCACATCATCCCAGGGCAGCCAGTGACTTTTTCCTTGAAGAGGGTGCTAATGCCCCAAATTCTTCATGATTGTCCTTGGCTAGAGGCCAGTAATTATCATGATTCTTTCAACCCCACATGAAGATCTGCCATCACCCTATTATTTCTAGTATAATAACAATTCTAAGCTTTGCTCTAAGTCTCACCTTTGCATTACAAGGAGTGTCAGCTTCTCAGAAAGCCCTGAGTACAGCCATGCCTCTAATTAGTATCAGGTTCCCAAATTCTGGCATCAAGGAATATATAAATGTGTGCACGATACCCTTCCCTCCATCCACCCTCATTTTTTACAGGAATAAATTTATTAATGCACAAAAGGTCTACAGCAAAGATATTGCATTTAATGGCAAGAGACTGATTTGTAGAGAAGATACCCCTCAAATACGCATCAAGGTCCTGAACCAATATCTCACTTTATCACATTGAAATGGAAGCAGTGTAACAGTAGCTAGTCTAAGCCTGGAAGAAGTAGCAAGAAATCAACGTACTCCACCTGTAAAGGCTGTAGAGAGTTTGACTAAAATTAAGAGTTAAAACCAGAAAGTGGTCAGTAATATAGACATCATGGCCAGACAGACAAAAGCCCGGGGCATGTATCCCTATGTTTACTTCTCCTGTTAAGTAACACCATGGCAATAGGGCGGCCAGACAGGAATGAAATGCTCTCCCACTTTGCTTTCTTCTACAGTTTGTTGCAGAAATAATAAACACTGTGCTGCACAAATTGGTGCATGGGATCTTCTGCATTTTTGGTGGCGAATTACGGCTGCGAATTCGTATCCTGCGAATACGGAGCAGGTCAGTGCACATTCTCACTTTCAGTTACTTGGGACAAATGCAAACCCAGTGTTCCATGAAAAGTTTCACCACGTAACATGGCGTCCAAAAGACGATGTGTATCTCTACTGTGATATTTTTATTATGCCTCAGAGAAAACCCATTCTAATGCACAGCTGGAAGAAGAACCACAGGTCTTAGAGAAAAAAAGACACGCAGTAACCGGTGCGGACTAGCATTTTCTGTCACGTAAACTGGCAGAACTGCAAAATGCATGAGGTGGGACATAGCCACATCTTTCTGAGTGTATTTATTTTGCAGCGGTAAATTTTAATTCGGTTAAGGCCTAATGCTGGATTTTGTAATAATGCCTGTGTGGAAGGACTGAATTGCTAGAAAAAGAAACAAGGGAAAGCTATGGCATGTCTACAGAATCCCGAGATGTGGAGGAATCAAGACACAATATTAAAATGGATTCTTAAGCTCTGCAGAGAGTTTCTTTGTTCAGCCTACTACGCAACAAATATGACACCCAGTATTAAAAAAAAAATCTTCAGCCAAATTCTGACTTCGTCACAGCTACAGCACGCGGCATGGCTGGAGCTGCGCGGAGCGGGCGGACTCCTCATCCGACCCGCGAGTCCACGTTAGCAGGAAACCTCTTTATAAAAGCGAATCGGCTGCTGCGCTCGGTCATTCCAGCTGCCCCCGGGGCGGCTCCAGTTGTGCGGAGCGTTAACTCCGCGCATCCCGAAGGACTTACCGTCGTCCCTCCTCGATGCGAGCGAGAACAGAGACCGGCCTCGTTGCTGCGCGCCGGGACGGGGCCGGGCCCCGGGAGGAGGTGGTTCTCGCCAGGGGCGCGGGCAGGCGGGGCGGCAGGTTGAACAGCTTCCCGCACGCCAGAGAGGGGCGAAATCCAGACTGAGCCCAGGATAATTGGTTTGATAGTTTAAGAGTAAGGGAACAGCAGATGTCTTTGAATACATTGTAGGAGCAACAGGTCAGAGACTTGGCTTGTGGCGATTAGGTTTGGAGAGAGAAGCAGCAGCCTGTCTTCTGAAAATTGGCACAAAACCTATGATCCTTTGGCGGGGGTGTGTGTGTCTTTTTTTTTCTTTTTTTTTTTTTTTTTTTCTTTTTTCTTTTTTCTTTTTTCTTTTTTCTCTTTTCTCTTTTCTTTTTTCTTTTTTCTTTTTTCTTTTTTTCTTTTTTTCTTTTTTTTTTCTTTTTTTTCTTTTTTTTCCCCCTATGGTTTCCTCATGAGAGTGACTGCTTCGGTCTGCGGTTTAGTTCCTCAGGAGTAGACTAGAGAAGGAAAAGTGCCCGCATCTGTGAAAAGGGGAAAGGCTCAGAGTGCCTCTGTTTCCCAGGGAGCCTTCTTAATGTACCTCGCCATTGTCTCAAAGATAGACTGCAATCCGTAGCGTAATCAGTGTTATTCCTAGCACCACCTGGATTTTCTTTCAAGGTTTCTCATCCAAGGTTTGGCCAGCCTCTTATTGCTTATCTGTACAATTGAAAATCATCCTAGCAGCCAGGGAATTGGAATGCAACACAAAACAGCTGAAAGCTAGCTATGAATTTAGGAGCTGCGCTAGCCGTTTGGAGATTTATTGTCTTTTTTTTTTTCCTGGTAATGGGCAAGTTAGAACCTTTCGATATTTCAAAAAGAGAGCAGCAGAAAATACCCCTGAGGACAGGCTGCATAAGCTCTGATCCTGTATCTGAAGTCCAGTACCAATGTTTTTTCTCATAAAAAAAGTATTCCTTCAGCTAAAAGAGAGTGAGGTTGACTTTGAAAATTAAAATCAATGCTTTAATTCAATACACATACAATTACCAGCTGTCATGTGGCATGTAATGCACTTTTACTGAGAAAAAACAACAGCACAAAAGACCAGAAAGGAGGCTTTGACAAATGTTAGGATTCTCATAATGATTTTTTTTTTTTTGCTGGTTTTGAAAGCAAGACTGCAAAGTTAAGCACTGCAGATGATAGGGCATTATGCAGAGTGAGTGAAAAGACCAATGGTGTTTTTCAGAACACATATCACTGCTCCCTGTAATGCTCTGTTGTCACAAATATATAGTGATTAGCTATTTATCAGCGTGAAAGCATATCATAAAACATTCCACATATCATTGAGTTTCTAATAATCTGTGTCACTGTGAAGATTAATACATTAAGTCAGTCCACATAACTTCATGAAATACCTTCCTTTGCCAAGATTTGTGTTGGGTTTGGCAAACAGGGGATGAAACACTGATTAAATGGGAACATCTACTTTTGTTGACTAGTCTGTGAAATAACACACTTGTTTTTTCACTCTGGGGTAACACTTTTTGGAGGTGGTAATAAGAATGCCCTCGGTAGCATTGTCAGCATCCAAAATATCTCACCTGCCTGCTTTACTACTGCAGTCCTCCTTAGACTGTGTTTTGAGACATGACTTACCCGTATTGGACCTCTGCAGGTTTTTTTGCCACGTTAAGGCACACTAAAGACCAGCACTGCATGTCAAGGTCAATATTTTCAATTTTGGATGTTGAAAGGTCAGCACTTAAATCCATATTTAGTCATTTGACTAACTACCCTTCCAAGCATCCACACATCCTTCAATTCCAGTGATTTATCACTGTGTTTCCACCAATACTTCCCCAGAGCTCCACTGTAGGTAAGGATATACTGGAAATCATATTTTCTCTAAAAGATAGCCAGTGTAATTACTGTTTCTGAAAAAAAAAAGTAAAAACAAAGAAACCAACCAACCTTAACATGGCAAAAGGGGAATTGTTTCAAATCACAGAAGACCTCTGAAAATCCATCCACATATTCAGGTGGCTGAATATACTGCCATCACTAGCTTAAAAACACTACGTTTGAATATGTTGCCCTGAGTCCACTCAGAAATACATGATTTGAAATGAGATTAATGATGAATTCAAAGGAAATATAACCTTCTCAGGTTAGAGTGTGACTGATGACACCCATCCCCAGTTCAGGGGGAAGGTGGGAGTTCATTTAGGTTGATTTATTAATGTTTTTCCCGGAGTCAGTAAAATACTTGGTAATTAATGGCACAGAAATATGAGTTCAGCTGAAATCCTCCATAAATTAAAAGTATTTCATTTAATAGTAATTTAGAGGATTTTGCAAAGTGCCAGAGGAAGATAACTGCATTTGCAGCGGAAACAAGATTGAGAGAACTGTCTCCTGGACCGATGCAAGTAATGTGTCTTTATAGCCATGTGGGTCAGAATTCAGTAGCAGTATTACTATCCTTCACGTCAGTATTTTCATGGAGAGAGAGAGAGAGAAAATATATCAGGAAAAACATTCCCTCGCATTTCACTCCTCTCTCTTTAGCCAACTAAAAATTTACCACGTGCTTCACACTATAGTTTAAGACTCCTCATTATTCCTTGGGATAATGTTGGTTTTAAAATAGCCTAGAACTAGACAGTGGACCAACTGAAGCACAGCTGCAACTGCGTTGTGGTTCATTCCAGTAAAGTATTTCCAAGTAATAAAGAGATAAGAGCAAATCTAAGGAATGCCAGCCTTTTAATGGCTTTCTGTTCCACCTTCCCTTGACCAACATCAAGGGTGGCCACCCAAGCAAGAGCAGCCAAACACCAGTTCCTCATGGCCAGTGCACACACCAGGCTTTGGCTGGCGTAGCAGCGCTCCTGTGCTCCCAGATACCCAGCTCCAACACAAAAAACAGGTTATTTAAGGC
Organism: Phaethon lepturus; assembly: GCF_000687285.1. Classification (NCBI taxonomy): domain Eukaryota; kingdom Metazoa; phylum Chordata; class Aves; order Phaethontiformes; family Phaethontidae; genus Phaethon; species Phaethon lepturus. The sequence goes on from NW_010511857.1 coordinate 12,720, forward strand.
AATGCAGAGCCTCTGACCCAGGCACTGGATCCAGGGCAAGGAAGGGGACCGGGCGTGGTGTGTGCTGGTGCGGGAGGAAGGCAGCGGGGTGCCACGGCCCCCGGGGTGGTTTCCCTCGAGGGGAGAAGGTGCTGGCCCAGAGTGCCACGGGCAGCGGGGGGAGCAGGGCAGGGAGAGGCTCGTGCTTCTGGAGGGACAGAAAGCCCTTAACTGGGTTCCCAAAATGCACATCTTAGCCCTTTCAGCTTCCGGGGGTTGGACCAAGGTACCTGTTTTTCTAGACAACAGGTCAGTTGGTTAGACATTAATGGAGCAACACCGACAGATGGGCGACACAGACAGACTCCGATGTGCGCTGCAAAAGCCCTTATTAAAGTTTCTGTGCAATTTTTCCCAGGAGTTAAGGGAATATGGAGCATTTCGTTTAGCAAAGGTGGGTTTTATTTTTCCTGCCCCATGTCTTTGAGAGTGAGGTGATTAGAAGCAACAAGGTTCGAATTTTCAAAGGAGAGAGCTAAAGGGCTGAGACTGAGCTGTGGATGAGGATCTCCCTCTGTTTCTCATACCTGCTTGAAAAAGCCCCACTCTGCTTTGGGTGATTTGAGAGACTCCCTGCCGCAGATTTTAGGAGGACTGGAACATGTTCAGTCATGGTCAGAGAGGATAAAGTGTACTTAATTCTCTGCACTTTAGGTGGTTTACGTTGGCACAGACTGAAAGGTTTAGAGTTCCGAAGTTTACACATTCACAAAGTCTTGGTGTTCAGATTTAACATCGTGTACTTTTTTCACTTGAAGTAGGAAACAATAGGAACCAGCAGAAAAGTTTTCTCAGGAGCTTGCCTTTTGAAGTATCTAAAGGAAGGAGGATGAGGGGGGAAAAATCACCCACAGGGAACCAAATATTTTTCTGTTTAAAAGCAAAAATCCCCAGACCCAAACACCCCTAAAATAGCGTGACAGTAGGATGAAATAGAAGTCATTTAAAGTGAAGTGCTGTGATATCAAATTTTATACTACCTTTGGCGCAGTTTCTATAAATTAATGTCTTTTCCGCAGACACTAAATTTCTACAGGTTCTATAGCCACCCTTGAGCCTGCTTTAAACCCACCAGACAAGGAGCAGCAATAGCGTCTCTGCAACCAAACATCCCGATCCATCCTGTGACAGCAGCTTTTTTCCTGGGGTCCCCAAAACTACCTTCAGGATCCCTCTTTTTGCGTGGATTTTAGAAACAGGATACGGGACTTTGCCTTTTCTCCCCATCTCAACCCATAGCCCTGCAAATTTACCTCTCCCGGCTGCGTCACGCGGGGCTGTGAGCCAGAGGACCCAACCCGACCCCAGCCTCAGCTCCCTGCCAACTGCTTCTCTTTCTTCCCTCCTCTTTCTCTTTTTCCTTTTTTTCCCCTAAATGGAGCTGCCCTGAACAACCTTTTTTTGGTGACACGGGGTAAATATGTAAACCAGCAGACCTGCAGTGAGTTGCATCGATGCTTCGCTACTTGTTTAAAGCCAGACCAGATACACCTACAAGAGCTGCAGTCACAGTACTGGCTACAGAATAGATGGGAAGTAGAGTACCTTACTTTCTGCAGGGTAGTTAATCCTGATTTTTTTAGATTACTGCAAAATTCATGGCCCATTGAGGGTTCAAGTCCTATTTTTCCATATGTGGTGCTCCAGTAGTGGCCATGGCACTCTGAAATAAAATGTGATTCAGCATGAGTAGAGATCTAAAATTATGTCAGGTTTTTTTGCACTCCTAGTTTTTACAGTCATAATTATGAAAGATAGGTAACGGTGTGCAACAACTCAGGCCTTTGGGACATAGACACATACTTAGTGTGTCTGTATGAATATTTGACACAGATGGCAAATAAAATAGCAAGTCAGCTTGACATTCTGACAGCAAATTTTCTTGCGAGTGGAAAGGGAAAATGCACATTCGGAATGGAAAGCAGCACCCATCATAGCCAAGATGCTTTCCTACCAGTATCATCTGGCACACAAGAGATACATTATTTTGCAGTTCTGACTCGCACAGTACATAAGCGCAAGGTGAATCAGCACATCAATATTTCACTGTGGTTTTGAGAGTGTCTCTATTCTTTCTTTTCAAAGTTAATATCTAGCAGAGGCATGATTTGATATTTTGCTATGGGGCTTTTAATGACTTCTCTGTTTCTGAAACGCCACAGTTGAGTGAATATGCTAAAATTTAAGTGCACTTTACACTCTGTGGACTATATCCTGCATTTAGCCTGTGTTCAAGAGGACATTAGCCTGAGACTTTTTGAAATCTGTTTCATTTTGGTCAACAGGGAGAGTTTAATGTAGAATATGAAGTAGCAAGATGCTGGTGTATGAATAAAAAATATAAACAAAAGCAGTTATAGTTCTCTCTCATACCCTCACTTCATCAGTTTAAAGCCGTTTTTATGCTAATCGGCCCTGGATAAAAAAAATCAAGTTTTTCAAGCTATTTCCTTGTGTAGGATCCAGAGGAGGGTATCTGAATTCTGGAGCAAGATCAATTTTAACTGATCCTAAATAACCAGATCCGGGACCAACTATATATTGAAATTAATTATTTCGGGCTCTGCAATTTAAATTGAACTCACAGCTGAAGCTGCAAAATTTGTTGTCTTCAGCGTTCTTGGGGATCCCCCCCGTTGAAGTGGCACCCATCTAAAGGGATGCCTGGGACGGGGGCTATTCCCGGAGCACCAGGGGAGGGCAAGGCTGGCTGCCTTTGCGAGCTCCCCGCGCAGCACCGCCACGCCACGCAAGACCGCGGTGCCGCACTACGAAAATAGAACATCTGTCAGTTACGGTCGAGGAGACAAAACCGCCCTATAAAATTCAGACAAAGTCCCCTGCGAGCGTGGAAGCCAATAGCGGAGAAAGGGACACGAGGTGGAGTAAGAACTGATGAATCAGAGAATTTCCCATGCGGGAAGGCGATAGCGCCCGTTAAAGCCGGACTTCCACTGGAGAATAATTATGCACAGATTTATCCTTCTCTGTAGAGGTTTTGGGTTTGTTTCCTCTTCTTCATGTCTTATTTTCTTGTTGCGCTGACCCATATGAGGTATCATTACCTGAAATAAATAAAAAAAGAACAGGAAATGCTACTCGCTCAGTACAGTAAGGATTTGAATTTTTCATCCCTTAACATTTTGTTTTTCAAATCACTGTATTCCCAGTAGCACAGCAAAAATAATTTGCTTTAATGCAATTGCTAATAACGATGATATCAACACAAACCTCTGTTTGTTCATATGTTGATCTCATTGAATAAAGCAGCTTATCATTTATCTGTGTAGAAGCTTTTAATTAGTTTTCTGAATTTACTCCAGAGATTAATGGGCAGATAATATTCAATATATGCTTTATTGTTTTCATTTCTTTATTGAGATATCTGAATTTATATGCTCTTCCCTCTTTGATCTTTTACTTTCTCTGTGTGTTAGTAACTGTGAAATATTTGGCTGCAGACAGAGTCATAAAAAAATTCCACTAGTCCATTGCATCTGGGTGGTGGTGGGGGGGTTATAATGCAGGACGCAGCAGCAAATTCTGCTCCGTCAGGGATTATAAACTGTACTCAGAAAAGACCCTTTATACTGGTGTCACTTGCTGGCTCTTGCCAAGATTTCCAGTAGCTGGCGGGGTAGGAGCCTTTTCCTGCTCACGTACCAGATTAATCGTTTGTGAACTTCGGCATTTCTTTTTCACTGAGGTTTCTTTTGACCTTTCCCCCCCGCTGCCACCTTCTCCCCTGACCCCGACCCTCGATTTCGGCCGGACGCGGTGCCCGACCTCCCCTTGGCCGCTCTCTGCTTCGCGCCGCGGGTCGCATCCCCCGCCAGCTCGCAGGCTGCGCAGGGGCCTGCTGAAGTGCCGGGGCTGTGCCCTCTTGTTGCCAGGAAAATAGGGGAAATCGAGCCCAAGCCGCTGATTTCATGTTTGCTCTTCTTCATTTCTTGCGTCTTGGGGGGAAGCGCACCTTCGAAGCGCAGGTAGGAGGGGATGGAAATCCTAAGCAAACGGTGCGTCGTTCTTCTTAAAAATAGTGTCCTGTGTAAATACAAAAAGTTCAACGTTGTGGTTTTGTTGGCCTAGCTGGAGAAGGATTAAAATTGCTCATTAATGGGATTTAAAAGCAGGAGTTCAGTTATATTAGCTACAAAAATATAATTATCATAATTAAGATTGCAAAGCACTAATGAAGCTCTTTAATAATTATCCTTTTTCCTTAGAGATTCATTTGGTAAAACCTGATTTGAATTTTGCATCATGCTGGAGAAACTTTATCATTGTAAAAATGGGAACCATTAGTGTCAAGAGGCTGAGAAGACTGGTGCTTCGCACACCGGTGGGGACATGCGGGCATCACGGCTGGAGAGTGGCTCGGCCTGAGATGGGAGGGACACAAGGGCATAGGTCTTCCAACGGTGCGAAATACAGGTGCCACCTTTTGTCTGATGCTGCGTCTGAACTCTTGGCAGGTTTAGGGGCTCAGGCACAAAATCGGGGGACCGCAGCCAGAGGGCATTCATTCGCAAGGTGCCATGCAGCCAGGCAGGTTGTGTGTCTCTGGCCTCCCTGTGTCTTTAGGCTTAGTCGTGCCCAGCCAAACCCTGAGCTGACTGCACCCTTCTACTTTGGTCTTGTCAGAAATGACCTTAAAACGCCGTAGGTGACGTGGTTCACCTACACGGGAGACAGCAAGCTCTACAGAGCAATAGTCTGTATGGTCACAGGCTTGCAGGGTCCCTCCTGAGAAGAGAGAGACAGCAAGTTCTCAAAATTAAATGACAACAAATAGTCTATTTAAAAATATCTCCCCAAAACAGATTTTCATGATTCATCCCCCCAGATGATTAAACATTTAGTTCTGCTGACAGGGATATGATAGTTACTATAGAGCAGAAAATTTAGTGCAGTGTGTGAGTTATAAGCAGATATGTTATCAAGCTGTTAACACAAAAGTGATGGGATTATTGGTGTTGATATCTGTATTTATTTCTTTATATTGTGTAGGGATTTTTATTCCCCTCTACAGCAGCAGATTTAGGCCACAGCTTTGCCTCTTGCACAAGACAGGGAAGTTGTTGCTTCTTGTAGGCTCTCTGCAGGGGCGGTCGCGCTTCCCCCCAAACCTTCCACCTCCAGCCCCCATCAATGGCAGAGCAGCTGAGTTCCCATGGGTGTCACCACGCTGGGACGGCCATGAGGATGGGGGAGGCCAAGGAGAGCACTCACTGCCTGGCTCAAGTCCCAGTCCACTCCTTGGAGCTGGACCCGCTGGTTCTTGCTGGTTGAAGAAGCAAGCAAGGTCCCACCGGGGCAGGAAGAAGGCGAGGACACTGAGGGAGGACAGTCCTTCACCTCAGGTCCTGCTCAATGGCAAGGGAGCTGCCACATCAGGTTGGGTGCCTAAAACTAGAAGAAAGTTTGGTTTCATGTTTTGTTTCTGTTTTCCTGCTTAAATATCACCACAGAAATGTGTGGCCTCTTACTTCAGCATCTTATGTATAGAGGGGACACCATCGCAACTGGTGTAAGTCGTGACAATTAATTTGACAGCACTGTCAGAAATTCAGAATTCCTTTCTGGAGTAAATTTTTCTGCTGTTAGCAAAATTATTCCCAGGCCCAGAGCTTTTGAAAGAAGAGTAATTTGGTTCTTTGAGAGCCATCCGTAAATGGTTAACAAACAAAAACCAAACAAACAAGTGAGTGGGGGGAATGAGACCAACCTATGTCAGCTCCCGGACATCTTACTTTATACTCCAGTGCCACTGTAGCCTGTTTAATTGCATGGAAAGCATTATAAGGATCTTGTCAAGGCTATAGCTGCCAGAAAAAAAAGAGAGTGACTTTGACAACCGTCCCATCAAAAAAGACGGATTTTCTGCTTGTGTCAGTGTTTCCCAGGTAGTTTGTGCCACACAAAACAACAGTCCTTGAGTTTTTGACAAATAAATCTTTATGGTGTTACACTCGCAGACTCTGCAAGTTTGCCTGTACTGGCTGAGCATTTGACCATCAGAAGATCATAGGTCAGATGTTTGTTATATTATTCTACTTATTTAAATATTTGCAGAAGCAAATAAACTTTAACGGATTTTTACTACGGAGAATACTTTATAACTGAGACCATTTTCAAGGGAAGATTTCAGAGCTAATAATTGCAAAATAATCTGTGCAGCTTTACCTCCACATTTAGGTCTGGATTTTGCAAAGAAACACATACGTGAGGGACTTCTTATAGCAGTATAGAGTTAAGCACATGTTAAAGTCTTTGTACATTTGGGACTTCTGATACAATAAGGATTAAAGTTTCATAAATAACTAAAACAGATTAAGAACATGAGAAGTAGAGAGAGAAGGATAACAGTCAAGGGCCATTCTCATGAGAGGCATTTTTCTTCTTTTTTTGCTAATTGTATCCTAAAGTGAATGGGTTTTTTAAATCATTGTCTGAAAGTGACATGACAGACACGTGACATACGGACATACGATGTTAAGATGTGTATCTCGCATTCTTTTCTCCTAGATGGCAGGTTTATAAGGCAGGAGGGATGTCGGTGTCGGGGAGACAATGCACAAGCTATTCGTAGCACAGAAGAGCAAAAGCACAATACAATAAATTTCAGGGACATGTATAATACAGGAACTAATTCAGGGACACTGACAATGCTTAGGATGTTCCTGGTGGTAGCCAGCTCAGTAGATCCAGAATCGCAGGACAGTTCAGGTTGGAAGGCACCTCAGGAGGTCTCCAGTCCAACCTCCCGCTCAAAGCAGGGCCAGCTTTGAGGTCAGAGCAGGCTGCTCAGGGCTTTGTCCAGTCAGGTCTTGAAAAGCTCCAAGGATGGGGGTGGCACAGCCTCACTGGGGAGCCTGCTCCACTGCCTGCCTGTCTTCATGGAAAAAAGTTTCTCCTCTCTGCTTTCTACTTATGCCCTTTATTTCTCACCGTCTCATCCTGCACCACCATGAGGAGCCCAGTTCTGGCTCCTTGATTTCTTATAGGCACTTGGGGGCTGTAAGGTACCCCAAAGCCACCTCTTGTCCAGACCAAACCAGCCCAGCTCCCCCAGTGCCTCCTCACAGGGCAAGTGCTCTAGCTGCCACTGCCTTGAGGGGTTAATGTATATATTTTCTGTGCTGGGCGGCACAAAACAAGACACGCTACTCTAGATGTGGTCTAACAAGTGCTGAGTCAAGTGGAATAGTCCCTTCCCTTGATCAGGCTGTGCAGTCTATGCAGCCAGGGTGCTGTTGGCTGTCCTTGGTCACCAAGGCGTACCACCGGCTCATGCACAGCACGCTTCCTGCTGCCTGCCAGGACCCCCAGGGCCTTTCCTGCAGAGCTGCTCCCTGGTCAGTCCCCAGCCTGTATCAGAGACCAAGGCTCTTCATTCCCAGGTGCAGGACTTGGCAGTTGTCCCCACTTAATTTCATGAGGTTCCTGTCACCCCTTTCCTTCAGCCTCTCTGGATCTCCCCCATGATGACAGTCCTGTCTTTGAGCGTGAAGCTTACATAAATAACATCCACTGCTGTCTCCCATCCACAGATCCTGTCATTTCATCATAGCAGGCAGTCAGGTTAGTCTTGGTAAATCCATGCTGACTGTTTCTGATAACCTTCTCCTTCATGTGTCCAGAGATGTGCTCCAAGAGGACTCGCTCCATGATTTCCCAGGGACTGAAGTGAGGGGGAGTGGCCCATTGTTCCTTGAATCATCCTTTTTGCCCTTTTTGAAGGCAACATTTGCCTTTCTCCATTCATCACAAACCTCCCCCCATCTCCACAACCTCTCAAAGGTGAGGAAGATCAGCCTAGCAAGGACACCACCAGCTCTCCCAGCACCCATGAAGGCAGGTGGTAGGGCCCCATCAACTTCAATGGTCAACTTCCCTCAAGCTTCCTCAAATTCCCTGAGTTGACCCTCACCCACTGCCAGTCCTTCTGCTTCTCCCTTGCCCTGACTCCAACATAAAGGCCTGGCAGACCTTGCTGGTGAAGACTGCAGCAAAGGCGGCATCAGTACCCCAGCCTTACGTGCGTTTGCTGTCACTAATTCACCTCCCCACCCACCCTCAACACTGCGGCAGTCCTACGCTTTCCTTGTTCAACCTTTTACTACTGATGTACCAGCAGAAGCTCTTCTTGCTGCCCTTGACATGCCCTGTAAGCGTCAACTCTAGGTGAGCTTTGGCGTTTCTGCCACAATCCCTGCACACTCAATACAGTCAATACAGAAAGACAATGCTTCCACTGGATGATTTACCACCCCTTGTCATTTTGCTCACGCTTTGACAAATGTTTGGCTGTGCACAAACTAGTAATAACTAAGCCTTTAGCTGCCCCGTGCCTCAGTTTCCTTGTTGAAACGCACCCATTAATGCCAACGCGCCGGCCAGGCTTTGCAAAACCCCGACTTCTGCAAATGGCAGGTGTCACCACGCAGGGACGCAGGGGTCTGCGCCGCCTCCCGCGCCCCACGACAAGCCCAGGTGCTTCGTCTCTGTGGCTCGCGCAGAAGGAGAGCGGAGTCACATCCTCCTCCGCTCGTCGCACGCAGCGGTGTTACCGAACTGACCTACTTTCCCCGTCCGCCCACGGAAGGCTGATCCTGTTTAGCATTGCTGGAAGGGGACGGGCACGCGGAGAAGTGCTCCGAGTTACACAGATGGCAGTCTTTGCTGATTAATGTTAGTTTAATTTGTTTGCCCTTCTGCTTCCAGCCGCGCAAGGGGAGAGCAGAGCAGCAGTTGAACCCGGGGATTCACTTAGCCTGTTCACTGAAGTCTGAATGGCTTTAGTCATTCAGTAATAATAATAGTAACAACAATAATAATAAGGAAGATAACGAGCATGTATGTACTGATCTTCATCAGAGATCCCAAGCACCGCACAAACTTTACACGCGGCTCACAAGCTAGAGATAAACGACGCTTCTCGCTTACCCTGGCCGTGCTCCAGCACACGCTGCTGACGTCAGCGGTCTCACTTCTGACTTAAACTGATGAGAATTACGCCACATCTGTAAAGGGTTCACAGGCTGCACACCCTAAAATTCAACCGGCACCAGGGTGGAGGGGGGAAGCTGTCTAGCAGCACACGGGAATAGGTGCAAGGTTTCTGACATGCGGGAAAGCATACCTCGTCCCACTAAATGGGGATACTGTAAGAATAAAACCAGAATATGCTCGGAGTCTTTACTTCATCATAATCTCATAATACTCAGCTGCATTACCTGTGAGCATCTCCCTGCCATGCCCAGGTCAGAAGAGTGGAGCATCAATTTACATCAAATTCCATCATTTTCACTGTCTCTATTTGGATTATTTTTTAACGTCTGTTTTGCTTTAAGCCTGTTACCATCTAAAGATTCATTGTACATATATGTATGAAACATGGAGAAGCCCATGAGGTTCATGAAGTTCAATATTTTCTCAAAAAGTCGTCATCTTTTCTTTTCTGGAAACCTCTAAAGAACCTTTTCTCTAGTATAAACAAACTGTAGTAATCTATTGAATGCAGGAAGACTAAGCTGCACACTGTCAGGCAAAAATAGTCGTAACTCTAAAGCTGGACATTTACCATGGTACTCAATTTTTCCTTTAGTTGTAAAAACAGTAATTCCCATAACAATCACAGCATTACATGACCCATAGTAACTGCAGAGTGCCATTCTCCCACTGAAAAGTCACAGTCCCTTCTTAAATAACAATGTATAGCATCAGGAAAGTTATTTTTGTACTATCTTTGCTTGAATTTTCTTAAGGCTACTTTTTGCATTTTGATAAATCAATTTTGATTGCTACGGGTGGGATTGTGCTGTATTTAGTTAGGGACTCCAGCATGTTCTTGTAACAGCACATAGGTTTTCATCTGAAAAATAAGGATGGAGCGGCACAGTTCAGTTTGATTTGTCTATGAATCTGTTGATTTATTCTGATTTGTGTTTATACAAATCCTTCCTCTGTGTGTTCGCACCATAGCCCTCATGGTGGGATATCTGAGTGTTCCACCCACATCAGAGAAACATGGAACAAGGCATTTAATGTGGTCAGATGGTCACTTCTTGCCAGTCACCCTGGGACCTTTCCTGCCACTTCCCATTTGCTAATCTTTCTCTTTGCCCCCCAGCAAGCCTTGGAAGGGAAATGCTTTACTTGTTAGTGTGGTTTACTTCGTTTCAGAGCTCTGCCTTAGCTAAAAAGAAGCGGGTACAGCTGCTAGTGCCAAGCCACAGTGGTGCTCTCCAGCGTGGGCAGGTGTGCATCTAACCCACGCTGCGGAGCACCCATGGGACAATGCCATTGTCCAACCATAGTGCCCATCAGACACTGTCCATTGTCCCTGGGCAGGGGACCTGGCAGTGGTGCCAGTGCAGCGACCCAGCCACACTGTCCCCTATGCTAGTGGGTGGCCAAAAGCTGTTGCCCCTGGCTCATGCCCAGAGCCTGTGCTCCCTTTCAGTGCCTCCTTCCTATGTCTTGGACCCTACTCACTATGCACGGGATGTCATGCATGGGTAGATCTGGCCTTTAAATCCTGAACCACTGAACATACCCATGTGCCTCCTGTATAACGCCGAGCTCTTTAGCAACAGCCTCTTTCCTCCCCTTCAAGGAGGGAACTGGAGAGTAACTCCCTGTTGAGGCAGTGCTCGGTGTCTTGCAGAAGTAATGCTCAGCAGAGATGGGCACTGGAGGATGAGCGATGTGTCTGGAAGACATGTGGGCATGTCTACCTTCCACTCTGTTGCTCTTTTTCTTCTCTCCTCTCAAAGTTAAGAATTGTTGGGGAGGGTCTGCCCAGAGGTCGAAGGTAGTTCAAGATGTTTCTTCCCAGTGTCCCAGTTTTCCATACAACCCTTGCCCATCCCCTATCTGTGAGAGGATTGTTCTCTAACTGCAATATCATGATCTTAGGATGGTGGGTGGTGTTGTACCAGCATCCTAAGTGGTCTGAGAGTGAGGTCCAAGGGAGGGCTCAGGTGTAATCGGTAGTGGGTGGGAAGCAACACCAGAGTATGGTGGGCAGCACCCCTCTTCCCAGGGCTGATCATAAAATCATAGAATGGTTTGGGTTGGAAGGGACCTTCAAAGGTCATCTAGTCCAAACCCCCCTGCAATGAACAGGGACATCTTCAACCAGACCAGGTTGCTCAGAGCCCCGTCCAACCTGACCTTGAATCTTTCCAGGGATGGAGCATCTACCACCTCTCTGGGCAACCTGTGCCAGTGTTTCACCATCCTCATTGTGAAAAATTTCTTCCTTATATCTAGTCTAAATCTACCCTAATTTAAAACCATTCCCCCTCATCCTATCACTACAGGCCCCGCTACAGATACCCCACCATGCCAGAAAGGAAGGGGAGGAAAATCCCAGTCTTCCCCCCAGTCCTGCTCCAGCAGGGCTGGAGGAGCACTAGCACCAGGATTTCTCACCAGGCTTCCCCAGGCACATCCCAGGACCTCTAATGGAGATTCATGTCTCTGATTTAATTTAGCTGAGTTAAACGAATATGATTAAAAACTCTTGTTAAATGTCAGGCTGATTTGTAGGAACTGAGATCAGCGGGCCACATGGCAACTTAGTGAGAAATCAACAGCGTGAGTACTCACAGTTGAGTGTCAGTCATTTTATAGCATATCCTTATGAGCAGTAGGAGAGGAAGGAGAGAAACCAACCTCACTGGTACAGAAGAGTAGTAGTTTAACTCACTAAAAAACATGTTTCCAGTGCAGGATGAGGTGATCAGTGCCAGATGAATTTTATAGTGCAAGCTCTGAGTCCACTGGGAATAGACTGTATCAAAAAAAAAAATATGTGCAACCTTTCTTCTGGAGAGTCCCTGGAGCGAGCTGGCACTCTGCCTGAATTACTTCTTTCCCAGGCAACTATTCATTGTATGAATGAATGTGGGGGGGATGTCTGTGTTATAAATCTCCATCTGATAACTAAGCCAGGGATACATGGTTAACAGTTTTAGCCAATCTTTTGTTTCCAAAATGCCACTCAAAATTCCAAAATACCCACCACTGGTGGGTGTGTGTCTTTTTGTGTGTCTGTCTGACTACCGTCTTGATGAGAGTACATGAGCTTTCTCCTCATTATTCCAGGTGGTTTCCATCTTTTTGAGTGATAGCTTCTTCAATCCTTGTTGATAACGGTGATATGAATGAAGCTCCAAATGTAACTGTCACTGTTAAATACTCCATTGGCAGGAGTTACATCATGTAGTGGTGTTATCCGTAGGTTTCCAAATTCTTTTTGTTAGCATGAAAGGGCTGTTCAAATTTTGAGAAATCCTTGCGCTACTTGTTTTTGATGTCACCTCTTTGCAGGGGAATCGTGGCACTGAGCCACGGCAATTACTGCCTGCCTCTGTCATTGCAGCGAGCCAGAATTGCCCCCTAAACCCGGCACGGACAGGGATGAGAGAGTAGATTTCCATTTTGCTCTCTGGGACCCTGCCAGCTGAAGGACTGGGAGGATAACGTAAAGCAAGCAGGTTGCACCAAGCACATAGCTGAGCTCCATGCCGTGGGTTTCTCCTCCAGGTGTAAGCCAGCATCTGGTATGGCTCGGGAGAGGGATGGCAGTGCCGGTTCACAGCGGCTGTATACTCTGTCGTACCTATTTTATTGAGAACAGTTTTAATTTCATGTGGTACATATGTACTGGCAAACGCTGTTAGCAATGCTTACGATGCTCTGGAGATTTTGCCATGTGAGCGAACAGAAGCAAAATGACAATTAGGTATTGTCTAACACTAGCAACAGCACAGCAGGTCCAGAATTCCATGTCAGTCAGTGAGAAACCTTGTTTACTGGAAGCCGGCCATGAATTGCTTCACAGATCTAGCCAAATCCTTGGCAGAACAGACCAGTTAGACCTGTTGCACTCTCGTAAGGGGAGAGGCTTCCCAGCAGTGTAATTCCTTGACGGTTTATAGGGTACAGCTGTAGGAAGCCCCTTTCCATTAGGTACGTCGTGCCTCTCCAAAACCTTCAGGGTTGAGCAGCGCTGATGCTGACTGCCCCATCCACCCCCATCCTTCCTCAGAGACACCCGGAGCTCCCATCCCCATATTCCCGCTTTCTACTGGGAATCTGTTAGGGCAGAGCTGCTCTGTCCTCTGCCATGGTGCAGCAAAGGAAGACCTTCAGGGATCCAGAGAAAGCGACTTCTGCTGAAACTGCCCCATTTTGCTTGTCATACCCTAGATTCAACAAGGGTGCACGCAAGAGAGCATTTTGAGCAAAGGTCTAGCAAAGAAAGGCAGCAAAATCCTAAATGCTAACCCTCGCCATATTGCTGATGCCTTCTTTATTCTTGAATAACATAGGTGAACATTTTGGTTGCAATAAGTGAGCGAATAACAACAGAAAACCCCTGAACTTTGTCACTAGATTTTAGCCTTAATTATGTGAAAACGCACTTGTTGGGCTAGCAATCTGATTCTGGGACTGGGCAAATAACCACCTAAAGTATTTGTAAAAGACTGGTAAATAAAGTTTAACTGAGTCTATAAATTTTCCTAGTCTAAAATATGGGTTACAATATGGCTGACTTGGCTGTTTTGCAAGGCCAAATAAATATCTGAAAAAAAAATCTAAAAAATACATGGTATTATTTGTTATTTTGTTCTGTAAAATAGAATTCAGCAACTTAAATTTGCCAGTTATGACTAAAAAAGCTGGTCCCTCGGCCTTCATATTTCCTATTTATGCTCCTCCATCAACGAGCTGAATGCCATGAAGTAGTAGTTTTACCCTCCTATCAGTGACCTGTGGCTTTATTTCCTCATTACTCTTTTATTTGATAAAAAATTACAGGGTAGTTTCATGTTCTTAGCTAACTGTTGAGTAATGAGCAGGTGGAATACTGCTGTAAGAGAACTAGTAGCAGAAGGAGGGAATTTATCCACTGTTCTTACTATCCATAAGTTTTCACTCCTGTTTTTTCACAAAATGTTCTTTAAACAGGCAAATTTGTGTGACTCATATGTGGAAAATACCATGAGCTTAAATAATGCCTAGCAATTAACTTCCCTCCTCACCACCTCCAATTTTATTCACATCTTGCATGTTAAGGACTCATTAAATGAGAAACATTGATTTCTGAAAACGAGTGTTGTCACTGAAATTACTGACTGAAAGAGTGGTCAGGCATTGGCCCAGGGAGGTGGTGGAATCACCTTCACTGGAAGTGTTCAAAAGATGTGTAGACGCGGCACTTTGGGACATGGTTTAGTGGGCATGGTGGTGTTGGGTTGACGGTTGGACTTGATGATCTTAAAGGTTTTTTCCAACCTTAATGATTCTGTGATTCTGTGATTGCCTGTCTTTACACTGCCACTTGGGGAATGACGCTTTGACAATACCCAGGCTTTGTAGCGGCACTGTGCTGCCGGTTCGGAAAATGTTTGTGTGGGATGCGGCAGCAGGCGGCTTTTGTGCTTTGACGTGGGCGCGAGGTGCCATGAGAGGCTGCAGCAGCACAGGCCTTCCTCCTCGGGCTGAAGCGCGTTACGGCTCAAGCATCGGTTTCTCATCAGGCCACAGAGCAAAGGAGAGGAGGGCAGTGAGCTGGCGACAAGTGTTTCTGAGGATCTCGGTCTTCCCTTCGCCTTGCCTCCACAAATTTACTTAATTTACCCTATTTTACTCTGCGGCTTTATGAACACATTTTGTGCTCAGGGTACTTTCTCCTTACAGCCCAAACTGCCGGAGCAATGGGACTATAAACCTGACTGCAGGTCACAGCATTTTGGTGAAGACTAGCAAAGAGAGTGACGGGGATGGCACGGTCCCCAGACCCGGTGCCGGCACCGCCAGGCAGGTGGTCTGTTGGCCGCTGCTGGCTACGGGAGAGTTTTTTCCCAGTGCAGCTTAGGCAGCGGGATTTATGAGGACACTTTGAATTTGGGGTGTAGTTCAGTAGAGTTACGACTGTCTCTTTGGGCTTCAGGTCAGGGCCCACAGAGGAGGTGCCTCCCAGTAGGATGCTCCACCTGAGGCGTTAGAGGCGTCAGTGGTGCCGGCTCTTGTACCAGAACCGTTTTTTGGGGAACGTGGGAGTGCTGAAGATGCCTTTTCAACTTGCACAAGACTCCAGGGTTCACCCAGCCTGCAAGTTTGCAGAGAGTAACCTCCACATCAAAAAATCCCCCAAGAAGCGGCTGGTTTTGTGCTGTGCCAGCCCACCGTGTTGTGCCTGGGAGCCTCGATCCCCAGCTGGAGCCCCTAAGGCTAGCATGGCCCTCAGGAATGGCGTTATCCACAGTGGCTGTTTCCTAAAATCCAGGACTGTGGCATAAAGCACTGCTGACACATTTATCTGACCTGGATATCATCACTCTGTTATTAAAATGAAATAGAGCGGCTGTGAGGTTAACCTGCATGTAGAGCTAACAAAATGACAATTCATAATGATTCTTGCATTCCTTCAACAGAAAAAACTGCTTAGACAATCTAATGGATGAAGATGAGAAAGACAGGGCAAAGAGGTGAGCACTTTTTCTTTTGTAACTCTCTGTTTAATTTGTGATGAGCTTGATACTGTTTGTTGCTGCTGAAGCTGTTTTATCCGCAATCAATTAATCAAAGAGAGAGAGAGGGAGTAAAATACAGCCAAGCACAACTTGAAAAACTGCCATCTCACAGATCCCTGTTCTTGGCTACTCGGTAAGAAGAAACTAAGGTAGCAATGTTTCCTGCGGAAAATGTCAAAAAAGCCAAGGCATTGATGGTTTTCTTCGCATTACCGCAGAACACGAGAACCGAAGGACCAACAACGTACTCCTGCTGCTATAATACATCATCTGAGCTGCCCGAGTGTATAAAAATGCGGGGTTTT
Organism: Phaethon lepturus; assembly: GCF_000687285.1. Lineage (NCBI taxonomy): Eukaryota > Metazoa > Chordata > Aves > Phaethontiformes > Phaethontidae > Phaethon > Phaethon lepturus. The sequence continues at coordinate 28,618 of NW_010511857.1, forward strand.
TACAGAAACCGTTTTGCAAAAGAAAAAGATCTAAAACAGTTGGGTTTTTTCCCTATTATGATGGTCATTTATTCATGACGCCTATCGCAGAGTAAGGAAAACACCCAGAAGTTACCTTCAGAGCAGAGAAAGGCCACAGAAAGTGCTGTGTCAGCCCCAAACTGGCACAAACCTTTGCTCACACGCATTCCGCACTCCGTCGTCAGGCCCCGGTTGGCGGGAAATTGTTGTGGACACTTTGTGGGGAGGGGAAGGGTGTGCTTCAAGGCAGAAGGCCCGTGGCCATAAAACTCTTAATAAATGTCAGATCTGAGTGGCATCTGCAGAAAAGCTGTTTTGAAGCGTTTGGGGAGGGTTTTTTTCCTGGACACGTTATCAATACCGCAGCCCGCACTGCTTTAGAGGGAGCTGTGGGTTGCCCGCGTTTTTCCCCTCGGTTCCCTCTAACGAGAGTATTTCCAGTCCAGGCACAACTAGTTGATCCAGTTTCATCTCTTTTGATTCCTTCCCCACTTCTTTCCTCCCCGCAGCTTTTTCTCACCAATGTAGGTCAGCACAGGCTGCAGCCAAGCTCAGCCGTTCCCCTTTGCTCCCTCCTCTCTCGGCGCGCGCTCAGGCTGCGGAAGGCCGC
>NW_010511858.1:0-28983 GCF_000687285.1 Phaethon lepturus
GTTGTAAGGTATAGGCAAAAATTCAAGCTGATTTAATAGGCACTTGACTTCCATTTAAGGCAAGACTGGTACAGAAATACATGGATCATGTGTTGAATGCTTACAATATTTTTAATAAGGCCTATACCTTGTGAAGCAACGGAAGTATAGATAAGATGAGCTGTAGTAATGACATTTTCTGCTGGACACTGACAATGAAAAACAATGTGAAAATGCAGTCAAATTGCCAGATTTCAAGAAGAGATTAAGTAGTATTTTCAGTGTGGGAACCTACTCATAAAAATGATAGATATCTTAAGTAGTAATCAAATAAACGAAAGATTCTTAAAACATTTAAATATTATTTTCAGTAGAGGCTTTGTATTCTGCAGGGACTTTTGCAATCTCAGGGATACCTACAAACTTGTATTTAACTTAATTTTTAATGCTTCTGGGTGTTTCTGGAATTGGTCATGCTTACTGTATTGTTTACAGTATTAAGACTTGCAAGAAACCCTAGACTATATTACCGGAATATGAGAAGTATACAGCTCATTTTAAATACCTTTTGAAACCAAGTTCCATGAGCTTTTCTGTGAGTGCTGCTGACTGGCAGATGTTTGTGTTCTGTAAAGTGAACCTTGCTTTGTGTAGTCGGTTTGCTCCTTGACCAAATACCAAATTCAGCAGCAGTTAGATCAAATATTATCAGATGCTTAACAGAGCTGAAAATTAAGTTAATTAGAGAAAAAAAATCTACATTTCTCCTTGCTGCTATGTAGAAATAAATATTTAAATCTTTATGACAACTGCAACATTGACTGAAAAAACAGTTTTGTGACTGAATGATTTTAGTGAAATGTTTGTCTAGCAACACTTCTTTCTGCTAGACTTAATACCAATAGTACAGCCAAACCCACACTCTTTAATTGTTCACAGATCTACACAGCTGTATGCTTTGTTATTTGGTCAGGTATTATTGTACATGTGGCTCACCCAGAGCTGAGTGCTGAACTTCAGATCTGTATACTCTGAGGTCCTGTAACCCACTTTTAGTGTTCAAGAGAGTTACAAATTTGCTTACTTGAATGTTAAGCAACTTCTGCAATTTATGTGTATACCATGCTTCAGTGGCTTAAAATTATTTTGAACTAGCTGTGTAGCTATATATAAAACTTAAAATATATGGGTATTTCCATAGTCTGTTTAATTCAAAATGCACAGGTATATCTATTTACGTTTTTAATGTTAATACTGCATTTTCTGGTGGATGATTGTTTTCATTTTGAATAAGTATGAATTCTGAATTTTTAATTTGAAGGACAGTCCTGCAGAGGCTCTGCTGTAAACTTTCCTTTTCAAGCTTGCCCACTCTGAAAAGTGGTGTGCATGCAGTAGAAATCAAAGGGAAAACGCAGGGAAGCTTGATATGGTTTTGCATAGCCAGTATTTTTGTCTATAAAGAATGCTCCCTAGACTCCCATACAGACTAGGTCCTGTGTGATCAAGGTAAAGTACTCCATTCCACACCAAGCCTAGTCCGAATCTATCTTTTTGTAATTCTTAACTTGGAGTTATCTTGGCCTGGGATTATTCTTCAGTAGTTTCACAGACACTGATTTGGTGTTCCTTTAATTGCAGCTATTGCGTACTTCTAGGACAAGTTTTATTCACTTGAAGGTCCTTTTCAACTCATTTAAAAAAATCATTATTACTATTATTAATAAGAGATAAGAATAGAAAAGTGAAAGCATATAGACACTTCCTAATTTATGTATAGAAAGATTTTCAAACTGTCAGTTCGACTTTCAACTTCAAAGCAGATTCGTACTTTGAATCAGGAAGTCTCTCAATTAGCCAATACTGGTTGCTAAAAGAACACTGAAAGCTGTCTCAGCCATGCTGAAAATCTGGATGTACAGGAACGAATGCAAAAATTCTCAGTAGTCTTTTTTGGTTTAGGAGATTCTGAATTTAAACTGCTGTCAGAGCACAAATCCTAAAGAAAGGAAATTCACAGCAGTAATTAAAGTAATAAATTTTTAACATACTAAATGCAGAGAATTTTCTTAATTTAATGAACAGCTTTATTTCTCTGATACAACTGTATCTATTCATCATATCTTATAAGGTATTGGATGTGAGAAAAAACAATTTTCATAAAGGTGTGACACTAGAGATCTTAATCACCTCCCTTTCAAGGCCAAGCTCTTCGAATCTCTGTAACGTATATTAACAAATGAATTAAGTAAACAGCAGTAACATACTTTTTCTTTCAGACTGACGAATTATATGGTATCAAGGCAACTTATCTAGTATTTCAGTACAATGAATGAATCCATGGGTTGAGTTTTTACAGCCAGCTAAGAAAATATATGCATAATACAAATTTTCAAAGCCCCTGCCTAAAGCTTTATTCAAGCATTTACATATTGCTGTTCTCTCTATTGAGAAACTGAGTTTTCTGGGAATGTTAGTGACCCTGTGTTGTTAGCTGGATTAAAGTGTGTCAAAGTACCAAATTTTTACCTTTGATACCCCTAAAAAGTATCAATAGTCCAAAATAAATTCAAAGATACTCCGTCAGTGTTGGCTTGCATGAAAAACAGAAGGAGAAACAGCGTTACTGGGAATAGGCATAGACTGTGGACAGTGGGAGGGGATCAGAGTTGGTTTACAGGCAGCTTTGCAAATATTCCCCTCGTTTAACAGAGTATTTTATAACATATACTGTTCCTGGAAATTTTTTTCTCTTTTTTTTTTTTTTGGTGGATATATGTTAGCATGGCAGTAATAGGCATTGGAGTACTTTAAGTGAAAAAAACCCCTTTCTTTGGCTGTCCTACATACATATGCCACTATTGAATTTTTTTTATTTTTTTTCCTCAGTGGCTTATTTTGGCCATAAATTAATGAAACTCCTAAGTATTGTGAGGTCAAAAGGTCTTTTGTATGTACATGCTGTATCAGAAGAATCTTTGTTAGCCTCACACTTGCTCACTGAAATGCCTCACGCTAGTGGGCGTCAAGCAACAAGGACAGCATTCTGTTCAAGAGTTTGGCTTTCTGCAGGAAAATACCTGGAAAACTCTGAGAGTAACTCCTTTTACTTCAGATATGCAAATTGGGACTGTTTAATTTTAAAGACACAATTTGCTTGCTTAGCATTAGAGATATCTGAAGATAACCTATATTGTGGAATCGTAATTTGAGCTTCAATGAAAAATAGATTTATTTTAGGCCTGTGTAAAATAAGGCTGAAAAAGGAGTACTTATTACAATGCTCTGTGTGAATCATCTAAATGCATTTATGTTTCTGGAATTATAGAGAATTGTAAATATTAGCCTAAGTCACATGTTCATCAGTATCAGCCCCAGGATTGTAGAGCTACAGATAGAAAAAGAATATCAGCTTGATATTTTCAGATTTGTATAATAAATATTTTGACATTGTTAAGTCACATTTTTTGTCATATGAAATACCATGCTGAATATGTTTTTTTCTTATAATACTTGTTTTGTTGCTTGCTGAATGGGTGCAGGAGGTCATAAAAATGCATTGCATCTATTTCTGTTGGCCTACGGAACTGGTAAGAGAAAGATTTAGGAAAGAGAATTTAAATGGCTTACACTATACTGACATTAAAATCCATCAGCGTCTTGAAATTTGCCGCAAAGCAGTATGTATTAGTCAAAATTTCATCTAGTGCACTCCAGTGAAATCCAGGTGAATGAATTAAATTCTACAGGAGCTGGGAGATAAACAAGCATGTGATAGGCAAGAGATAACTGGTTTTAGGAAATACAGAATAAACACCCAGATGATTTTTTTTAATCTGCATTGTAAACACACCCTCTTCTATATAATTGCATTTTAATAATGAGGTAGATTCAGCATATGAAATAATTTTTTCCCTTAATTGTACTTAATTATGTGTATTGTTGATTAAGAGAATGTGTGATTTTAATGATTGCAACACACTGGAAGGAGCATTAATTATTTGTTTCTAAAGGTAGAAGATAAAAAATCCTGATTATTCTTTTTCCTCGGGTCAACATGCTATTTAGATTTATCCCTCTTTTCCGTTTCCCATTCCCGTATTAAAAAGCATTATGAGTAGCAGAAGCTTTTTGAAAATGTTTGTATGTAATTCTTTAAAATCTCGTTCATTATAAACTGAAGCAAGACTTTTAATTTAAAACTGGTTTTAAACAATTTCAGTTTCCCATGCCAAAACATGGCATTATTTTACTAGTTTCATGTTTCCTTTTCCATCTTCCTTGAAGAGCCCGAAACAAAGCTGTACCTCTTGCTTTCCACATATCTTTCTTTTAAATATACTGCTGTAGCCCATGAACACTGTTGTCTAATATCACATATGAATCTTTTTGATCACTAACATTTGAATGACTGGCTGGTACATCTACTCTTGCTGCAAGATTCATGGTGCTATTGGCTGAATGTACTAAAGAAACCCTTCTTGTGCCGCATCCTGTGGCATTCAACATTCTTCTGTCTCTGTGAATGGAAGAAAGCTGTGTTCAGAGTGTTCCTCCTCTTGAAGGGAGGGAGGAGTGTGGGGGTAGAGGGGGGGAATTGAACTGAACAGTATTTCTTTCTTCCCCTGAATCTGCCAGATTTGAATTCTCTTATGTTGGAAACATGACATGAATGACTAGGTAGTCCTCCAGTTGTTTTCTACCAACCCTTTTTCAATTAAATAAGGAGAATTGATTGAATTAATAATTAATTAATGACCCATTTTCTATTATTTTAAGTGCATTTTCTGTTTAGTAAGTGATATACAGTTCTTCTGAAAGAAACTTCTTTCTTCCAAGTGAGCATGCTGGATGTGTGTGAGGGATGTGTGTAGTGACCACTGGAGAGTGCACGTGTCCTGTAAATCTTTGACCCCTGTTTAATAATCCAAAGGTAAAAGAGGACAGGGTCTACATTAGTAGAGATGGGGTTTTGCAACAGGATTATGTTGGCATGCTTCTAGGTCATGTACTTACACAGTTAGTTCAGTTTTTTGTTAGTTTATATGGTAATAGAATTTTGTTAAGTTTATTAATTTAAAACAATTTATAATTAATAAAATAAGAACAGCAGATTCTGTGATAGGATTATGTCACTTACTTGTTGATGTTTTTTTTTCTTTACTTCACTGAAGGAAATTAAAATGCTTCACTTCCTGCAATTTAAGATCTGCTTCACTTCTGAGTCCTCTAGGCTGACAAGTGATGCTCATGAAAAGCATTTTTGTTTAACTAGGGAAACTCTTTTACCATTAGCCATCACACTACATATGATTTGTAAGTACATTGGGTAGCTGAGGTGCTGTAGGTGCTCTTTTGAAAATCTTTTCACATGGAAAACATTGTAAGGAATACATCAGTCCCTGAGTTTTCTTACTGGGACAAACACGACTTCCCTGAGGCAACCTCGTGGGTTGAGATAGAAACAGTTTAATAGGACAGCAAGAAAGAAGGAAACAACAATGGTAACAACAATAGTAATACTGAGAAAGGAATGTACAAGAACAAGTGATGCCCAGTACAGCAATTGCTCACCACCCGGTGATCAATAGCCCGTTCCTGAGCAGCGATTTCTGCTCCCCAGCCAACTCAAATTTATGTACTGGGCATGACGTTGTATGGTATGGAATATCTCTTTGGCCAGCTTGGGTCAGCTGTCCTGGCCGTGTCCCCTCCCAGCTCCCTGTGCACCCCCAGCCTTCTTGCTAGCAGGCCAGCATGAGAAGCTGGACTGTCCTTGACTACTTAGCGACAACTCAAAACATGAGGACGTTATCAACAGTTTCTCATCCCAAATCCAAAACATAGCCTTACGCTAGCTTCTGTGAAGAAAACCAGCTCTATCCTGGCTGAAACCAGGACAGTATTGATAAATACTCTGTATCTAGAAGGTCTCCTATTTTTCTAAACCACTATAAGCATTGTCTTCAGTGGGAAAGTCTTCTTTAGAAAGACCACATGCAGAGGCATGTTCTCTCTGCTCATTACCAGTGCCCTTTGTTCAGTCTGCAAAGGCAGCATGCAAGGCTTTGCATGCTGAAGCTTCCCAGTGCCCTTTGTGTTCTAAGACTGGCTAGGTAGTTTTCAGGGTTGTGGGTGGTTTTTTTTGCTAGCCATTTGCCTCTGTCTGCTGGTCTCACATACCTGATAATTGCTGGTCGCTGTTTGGATCAGTATTCTCATTGGAGCTCAGGCATAATGAAGAATAAATCAAATTGGTAATGTAGGCTCTGATGATAAATGCTTTGAGGTTGTCCCCCATGATGATGACACTGGAATTATTTAATAAAAATTTTGCTTTGAGTTTTGCTGTTGATATACCTATTTATTTAGCAAGAAGGAGGTCCTGTTACTGCAAAGAGGTTTCAGTCCTCGCTTTTTCCACTTATCTTTTTTTTAATATTGATTTTTGGGAGAGAAAGAAAGACCTTACCTTGTCCCATAGATGAACTCTCTACAAATATCATGCTGTATATTTTGCACTGGCCTGAATCAGCCATGCCTGTATCTATTGAAGACAGTAACTGCAAACCAAAGAAAACCTTTTACTGAAGACCCGTTGAGTCTTCCATTTCAGGGTCACATCACTGGAACACCTTATAGGCAGCATAGACACAAGCATTTCAGGTTTGGTTAACTATTGCACACTGACTGAACACATGTATTGCTGAGATTGCAGTATAATTTAATTTGCTGGTTTCTTTTTTGCCTGTGGTGGATGGACTTCTACTTATAGCATGAAATTTGATCTCCATTTTCTAGGACTATGTACTGGCTGGGAGGGAGTTAATTTTCTTCATAGCAGCCTACATGGTGCTGTTTTGGATTTATGACTAAAACAGTATTGATAACACACCTGTGTTTTGGCTGACACTGTGCAAGCACTGCTCAGCAACAGGTTTTTTTTTTTTTCCCCCAGCAAATGGATTAGGGGAGTGCAGGAGGTTGGGAATGAATAGAGCTGTGACAGCTGACCCGAATTGACCAGAGGGGATGTTCCATACTATGTAACATCATGTTCAGCAATAAAAACTGTGGGGTGGAGGGTTGGTCTTGCAGGTAGCCATTGCTTGGAGACTGGCTCAGCATTGGTCTGCTTGTGGGAGGTGGGTAGTCAGTGAGCAACTGGATGGTTTAGTTGCTAGCTGGTGTCAACCCACCAGAGATTATTACATCTGCTGTGTCCAAGAACAGTATCTTGCGTCTTTCACTGCCCCCTGAGCATTTGCAGGCATCCCTGAAGTGAGGACAGAGGATCAGATTGCCTTTGGAGAGAACATATGAAAGTAAGGAAGAATAGTCTATGGGAGTGTAGTGGGATTGGGTTTACCATAATAAAGGTAGTGTTTCAGAGTGGTATGATTTGAAGTTGGGAAAAAAAAGACAATTGAGAAAATGGGAGTACAGGGAACATCATATTATTTTGTGTTCTTAAAAGGAACTCAGAAAAAATGTTGAGAAATCGATAATAAGCTATCATGGTAATGGGTGTTTTTAGCAACTTGGAGAAATTCATAGGTGGTTTAATTATATTATTTACAGGTGAAAAAATATAGAGGCAACATAAAAATTAACAAGATTTTTTTAGCAGTTAGAATTATTTACTAGCTGTTTTATACCCCATGAAGGACCTTCTGTTCTGCTGTAATTAAAGAAGTCATAATGATTCCACCTACCACAGCCAAGGAGACAGTCAGTTTATGTAGGTACACAGGTACTAGTTAGCATGCCCTTTTTCAGGCTAGAGATTTCTACAGTGAAGTATTAGTTGTGAAATTATAGTTGGAGGAGGAGAATCCAGAGAGCACCCTCCAAAAAAGACAGGAAGGACAGAATTCAGAAAGAAAATTGATTACTACCATTTTTTTTTCCACATTTATGTGTTTTGATTTTTCTGAATTTCTTCAAAATTAGTGTTCTGTAAAGGATTGCCTTCAGATAACCTTTTATTTTATCTGTATTGCGGTTTATTCCTAGGAATAGGGTATAGCTTATTAGTAGTTTTCACAGAATTATAGAATTGGGATTGAAAGGGAGATTGAAGATTGCGTAGTCCAACTGCTGTGCTCCAAGTGGGTTCAACTAGAGAGGGCTGTGTTTAGAATATCTCCAAGCCTGCTGATCCTGCTACATCTTTGGGCAACCTGTCCCGCTGTTTCATCACCATCACAGTATGTTAAAATGGAATTTTCTGTGTTTCAATTCATGCCCATTGCCTCTTGTCCTTTCACTGGATAACACTGAGAAGAGTCTGGCTCCGTCTTCTTCAAGCGCTTCTGTCAGGTATTTCTACACATTGACAAGATCTCCCCTGAGCCTTCTGTTTTCCAGGCTGAGCAGTCCCAGCTCTCTCAGCTTCTTTTGCTAAGTCAGATGGCCCAAGCCCTTAATCATCTTCGTGGCCTTTTGCTGGACCTGCTCCAGTATATCCATGTCACTCTTTTACTGGGGAGCCCAGAACTGGACCCAGCACTCCAGGTATGACCTCACCAGTACTGATAGAGGAGGAAGGGTCACCTCCTTCATACAGCCTTCTGGCAGCACTCTTCCTTACACAGCCCAGGATGCTCTTGGCCTTCAAGGGCATGTTGCTGTCTCATGTTCAACGTATTGTCCACCAGGACTCCTAGGTCCTTGTCTGCAAATCTGCTTTCTAACTGGTCAGTCCCCAGTCTGTACTGCTGCATGGGGTTATTCCTTCCCAGGTACAAGACCTTGCATCAAAGCCTATCTTCCAATTTTCAGCAACACTTAGTTTGGGAATTCTATCTTATATTTTTAAATATTGTTTTTTAAGTTAATTGCAAAAAAATATGTTTTGATTTTATTGTATTATATATGTCATGCCGTCCTTACAGATAGGGTATTGAGCTGGGTGGTCTGATCCAATTCTTACGTTCCAAACGTAATTAAAAGCAAACAAAAAAGAAATGCTTCACAGCCGTATTCAAGCATGCTTACAAATATACACAGTATAAAATGTGATTTTTTTCCATTTCAAACTTTAGTCTATATATTTATCGAAGGTAAAGCAATGGTATATTACTTTTAAGCAAATATCTGTACTACGGTGATGGCATTTTTAAATGGATTTTTCCATGTAGATGAAAATTTCATTTGAATACCCCAGCAGAGGCTGCTCATGTTAGGTCTCATATTTTGTCATTGATTCTACCACTGTCCCTTCTACCTAATTTTATTTGCTTATGTTTTGTTTTATTTTTTTGCTCTGCCTCATGTACTAGAGGAGATGTTATAAGCATTCTCAGCCATCAGTCTTCTCCCAAGTGTTTTTTAAATGCTGGAAACAGGTTCTTTGCCATCTAAAGTCATCATACTTAAAAGAAGAAATAGTCCATCTTCATAATGGTTTCAGCGCTCTTTTTGTGAATTTTCTTCTATATAATAATTATAAAAAAATATAGTTGAACTGTCATTTCTCCTTTGATTTAGAAAAGTACTGAGAATAAAAAATGTCGGGAAATAGTTAAAATAAATAAGACTTGAAAAGGACTGAAACTGAACAGATCAAGTTATATTAAAAAAGCAACAGGGAAAAAAAAAGAAAAAGACTTACTATCATCTTGACTATTTAATCATTGGCTACAACTGTGTGAATTTGCAGATGTTAAATTATCCAGAGAATGGCTTGCAGATTTTGCTATTGTCGGTAGAAGGATATTGGGAATTACATGGAGGAAAAAAAGCATTGACTAACAGACTACAAATTTCAAGCAATAAGTATTCTCTTGTTCATATCGTCTTAATGCAAAATATAATGCTGATCAGACTAAGTTTATGTTGTGTTTTATGACTGTGATAAAGCAGAAAATATAAATAGCAACAAGAATGTTTAGTCATATTATTTTCCATGAACAGGAAGCCATCAATGAAATTATTCTGTTGCTGTGTTAGAGTGAACAGATTAGTTTAAAAAAAGAAAAAAAAAAAGTAATATGATTTGGATTGCCCTACATCAGATTTACATGAGGTATATTGGAGTACTTTCACTGTTAATCTGCCCTAAAGGTATAAAAGAATATTTTATGTAATGTGCTGTCATGTGCTCTTGTGATTATTAACTTCATTTACCATCGTTTTTTGTTTCTCTGAAATAAAAAAAACACAGCAGATTTGTTGGTTTTGTTACATGTTAAATTTTTTATTGCTTTTGAACTGTGTTAAATTGGATTATACAGAAGTGCCTAAAAGCCTGTTTTCTAAAGGAAAGATGCCATTTTATCTCCCTCCCTTCCCCCCCTGCTTTGGACAACCTGATTCTGAGTTGCCTTACCAGCCTATTAGTAATTTCTTCAGCTTTCACGTGGAATGTCTTAACAAGTCTGTCTCACTTGTGTTATTCTGTGGTATAAACTCAAAAGCAGATTGAACTGACCAGTGAACATTTTCTCTGGTTGTTCAGTGCGCATGAAAAATCTGTTGGGAACCATTCCCTGCTTGCTTAAGGCTGTGCCACTTGAGTGGCTAAAAGGATATGAAAGAATGTCCCTGACCCAGTTCTGTCTGGGTATATTTTCAGACACTTCAAGTTTGGGGTTTGGGGTTTTTTTAGTTTTTTGGTTAGTTGTTAGGTTTGGGCTTTTTTGGTTTTTGGTTTGGGTCTTTTCTTTCCATTTTGAGATCTCAGAAACATGTTTGCATTTGTCTTACTCCGTATTACTGGATTCCTGACTGATGTGCTATCATTTCAATGTCTCCTTCTGCAGGTTGTTAAATGTGCTGTGCTGTGAGCTCAATACCCTTTTACTCTTGGAGACTCAGTATAAAGTGTCACACGTTTTACTAACTGCGCAGGAGGAGAATGTCACAGAAACTTTAGAAGGACCTGGGTAAGAAGTGACTGATGTGAATGTTATTTTAACTATCAAACTTTCCTCCTGAGAACAAATAAGTGAATATTTTAGTGGCTTTAAGCATTTAAACATACAGATGCTCTCACTCAAGTTGGCTTCTATTGTGCATAAGTTTACTTACGTGTAGGTTTGTCATCAGTCTTAAATTATGGAAAGATAAAACAGTTTTCTTCTTTTTCCCACTTGCACCTCAAAAGTGTAAGAAATAAAAAAGCAAATATTTTTCTCATTTTTATTTGTGTTAATCTTAATTCTTACAAAAAAGTGCAAAATTTGTGGGTGTAAATATGCATTTCTAGTTTTGTTTCATATTATTCTTTTATGTATATAATATAAAAATAGGATATGGTTTTTATGCTTATGAATTAAAGGCACATCGATACTTTTTTGGGGGGTTTTGTTTCTTTTTATTTATATAAAACGATTGACTCTCCAACTTCTGTAACTTTCCATTGATGACTTTTGAATAAAATTGCACAATGCATTGTCTCAAAAGGAAAAGTGCATTTTTTTTTGGACAGAAGTGGACAGTCGTTTAGTCATAGGCATTTTGTCCTTTCTCTCAGCATGCTGAATTTGAAGAGCTTTCCTCTTACTGTTTGCTATATGGGACCAGTACAGAACTTAAATCAAAACAGTATGGGTGAAATGTCAGCAGATAAAGATAATAGTTATATAACATTGAGGATGAAACCTACTATTTCCTTACTAAGAAAAAAGTTGTAAGAAACTTAGTGGTTAAAAACTGATTTTTATTCCTTTTAAAAAGTTTTGTACCTTGGGCTATGCAAGTTGAGTTCAGACAGCAAGTTGGCTGTGTGTTATGAATTACTCTGCTTCTTTGTGACAGCAGAAATTTGCTGGTAGGCCAAATAAGGAGCAAATTTTGATGGTCCATTAACTGTCTCTGCCCTAATTACTGAGCATGTGGCTGTAACAAAGCTTGTGAAGTTTTCTACTCTTCTGTGTCCCCTAATTGCTCAGATGTTTCCAATCAGCAGTAGTTAGGGAAGTACAATGTTAGGATAATGCTTGCAGACATCTCAAAATACTTCATGTTTCTGTTTATTTCTTTATGCCTATGTGTTTTCCAGGTGGTGCTTTAACTCTGGTATATCCCTAAAGTTATTCTTGCTCATTAAAGTTTTCTGAATTAAACAGTCGGCAAATCAAAGTGGTCTGATTTTTGGAGTTTTTTGGTTTGTGTTTGTTTTTTCCCCAGAGATTTTATAATTGATGGTCTGTCAGTGGAGAGAAACCATGTTCTTGTTAGGATAAATCTGATTGGAGGACCACGGGAAAGGATTTTGCCTTTGAGAGTACTAGAAAAGGTTAGAATCTGAAGTTTAACAATTTCTCTTTCCGTAACTCCTGCCTTCATTAATTGATCATTTTTGCTGCTAAATCACCATGTGGAAAATTATTTAGTGTTAAGAAATAGCAGTCCACCTTTAGCTTTATAAAGGACTAAATTTTTAAGAAGTGATACACTGGAAAAAATACGTTGTTCCCACTATCTGGGGGTTGGCATGTGCGTAGGACATACCACATTCAGATTAAATGTTTATATTGCTCCATTTTAATGTTACTTTTCCGACTGTAAAAGTGAATGCAATTTGTCTTTTTACTGTTATATTTCTGTGTTTTCTTTATTAGCTTTCTATTTGTTATATCTTCCTTTTATTTGATATTTTTTGGGTTTTCATTTGCAGTATCTAATACCTGGAGTTTTCATTGATGTTCCAACAATATAGTGTTTGTTAAGCGGCTCCTTTAAATGTTCTGCTTCTTACTGGCTGTCAGTCTCATAAAGATGAAATGCAAATTACTGTCAGCACAGCAAAGACAGCTAGATCGTGTATGAAATTGGAAATTCAGGGGTTTTTTTTAATTTTATAAAAACTGCAATTTCACTTTTGTTTAAAAAAAAGAACTGTAAAATCAAAATTGTCAGTGTGTTTTTTTGGGTTTTTTTTTTTTTTGTAGTTACGGAATATCTCATTGCAAACTGTAGTATCAAGCATAATTTTGGTGCATAGACAATAATTCTGGGAACTTTACCTGTGTGTTAATCAAGCAGATGCTGTTAATTCTTCTCCTAAATTAATTTCTTTCTGGTTCTGTTTCTAGGGCAGTGATCCGTATCCTTGGCCAATGTTTTCATCATTCCCTTTGCCAAAGTGCTATCTTGCAGAAATTCCTGGGAAAGCTGAATTCAGACGAGGTACATACAAAGCACGCAAGCAGTGTAGATGTTAAACAAGCATCTCATTCGATTTTTTAAATTTTTTTTTTCCCTTCTTCCTTGCCTCTCACCCTCCATCCCCCAGATTATAATCTCATAAGTATTTAAGGATTTTTTTATTGTTGGCTGCATTTGTAGCTAAATAAGTTGGTTTGGTTTTGCTTGTCTGGCTTTGTACAACTGTCAATCTGCAAAGCTCTGTTTAGTAATCTAATTCTTATGCAAACTTCAACCTTTCAGCTCGTCTCAGGTGGATGACTCGGGAGATATAAATATATCATCTCTCTAGTAACTGAAGCAAGACAGTATGGTTAAGCTACAAATTTTTTGGTACACTATTTTTATGATTCAGATCTCTGTGTTTACAAAGCTTGGTGGTGTGTGAAATAGACAGTGTTAGGACAGTTACTTTCCACATTGAACATCAATTTGGAATGTGGGCAGACTGTAGAATCCTTTGAAGAACTATCTAGGCAAACCAGTTTAATTCATACAGAGAAACAGTTTTAAGGTTTTAATTTGCATAGATGGTGCGAAAGAACCAGATGAATGGTTTATAGTAAATAAATCATTCTTTGCGTTTTTTCATGTTTACTGTATCCTTGAGATGTACTTATTAGAAAGTATTTGTGAATTTCCTTTAGCAGATAGAGATTTCAAAAGTGATAGAAATTCTACATTAATGGTGATTCCTTCCTGTAACAAGAGGAATGGCCGTGTAGTTATAAAAGGAGTTTTCTGTATCTTAACTTTAGTAATACTGTCCCAGGCTTCCCAAGGCAATTTTCATAAGACAACATTTAAATGGCTGTAAAGTGGGTGCCCAGTTGTTTTAAATATGTCTTTAAAGAGAGAGGTGGTATTGCTCTTGGACTAGAAAAGCATATTTTATTGTATCCCACGGAACCCCTCTGTTCTCTTGTTCAGAGTGATTCTGTTGCTTATCATTTACAAGTGGGATAATGGATTGAAGATTGCATTGGTCACTTGTGGATGACAAACAGCTAAGAAAGCTTGGATAAATCAGAGGATGATCTTTGCTACAGTTGAAGGTGGTGAGTCCTTGGGTGGAGTACCTCTAGCACGGGCACTGCACTCTAAGGAAAATAGATACATTTGAGGGAATTCTAGAGCACAGCTAAGGATCCTGACTTTGAAATATGATATGCGAGTATAGATTGAGATAATTGGAACTGGCTGATGCTGGAAAGACGGAGGTCATGCAAGTTTCTTTAATATGTTAAAAGCAATTATAGGGACGACAGACTGATTGTTTTACATGTCCCTGTGCAGCAAAAAATATAGTTGGCTTAATTGGCAGTAAAGATTTGTTACAAATTAATAAAAAAAAATCATCTAGCAGGATACATCTGGAAGTCGTGAAATCATCATTAGAGGTTTTAAGAACAACTTCTTTGATGTTCTCAATATTCAGAATTCATGTTGTGTGTTATTTACACAACTTAGAAGTTTTAAAATCAGTTTAGACAAATACTTGTTCAATTTTAATTCTGCTTCAGTGCAAGGAGATGGGCAGGGTTCACGCAGACTTCTGAAAGGCTAGAGTTCTGCAGCCATGCAAACACTTGTACATTGTATGAGTGGGAATGACTGTTTTGTTAGATCTGTCAGCAAGGGTCGAGGGCCAGCACAATATATCTGCGATTTCCTCAAGCTCTCTGTGTTTGGATTTCATGCTGCGGTGTTTCATTATGTTACCTGTGCGGTATCATTCCTTACCTCTTTTTGGGGTGTTTCTATCAAGTGAATAATTAAGACTACTAAATTCTTAGCAGTGTTAAAGAAGGTACAGTTCCTTTGGCTGAAAAAGCTGTAACTGTAGGTTTTATTTGTCTGTTCTGACCTCTTAATTACCTCTCATTACCCAGGTGACATGGACACCTAAGGAGAAGCTTACCTTTTCATGCTTCTTTATAAATTGGTCCTGTGTCCATCATATAATCGTGATGTTAGTTGTAAAAACATAACCTGAGTTATCTTTTTGGTTTTTTTTGTTTTAGTTTGTTTTTTTTTTTTCTCTATCTGTAGAATGGATATTGGGACATGGCTGGCGGGGAGGAGAAAGAAAAAAGATGTGCACTCAGATACAATAGTGGTGTTTCTGAACATGTTTCTCTTCTGGCCCTCCCTCCAGATGGAGTTGAAGGACAGATGCAATAACAGAACCTTTGTTTCCCAGGGGTGTGTCTCAACTAATGGAAGTTGTCTTTCTGAGTGCAAGCTGAAATTACTTACTGAATATTTGCTACCAAAAATCTTCTGTGATAATGTTCTTAAAGTCTTTTGATGTTTTATCTCAGCCACTGTTCTTGGAGTTCTTTGCTTTATACTCTCAACTTGAATAGGAACGTGCTGCAATGTTTCTGTTATGGGCGGTTTTTTGTTTTTTTAAATCAGATTTCAGCCATGTGATTTTTTTTTTTTATATGTAACTGAAACTAGCAGTCTCTTTTAATTTTTTTTTTAAACTTTCTCTATCAGAGAACCAGCGATATTAGCTTTCCTGTTACCCCTTATAATTTCACATAAATGTCTTCATCACTTGTACTTTTTTGTCTTGTCCTTCTTTCTATTTTTGGCTCAGTATTCATGTATGAGCCTGTTGTCTTCCATTCTTTAAGAAAGTCCACTCAATTAATGAAAGATGAAAGAGAAGTAAGTGGATAGGTCTATCAGAAATGTATGTGGGCTTTCCTAAAATATATGTCCTTATATAGATTTGTTCTCATGCACTAGTCAAATATAATATAGTCAGGTTATTCATTATCTCTAAATTTAGATTTTGAAGAAGGTACACATGGCTTTACAGATCTTAGTTTCTTAGTCACAGAAAAAACTTCTATCACAAAACACAATCAGATGAGAAAGACGTTGTGGCATTTTCGACGTCTTCTAAAACATTTATGAATTTTCCTAGGTCTTACCCACTTTAGACACAAAAGCTATCTGTAGAATTATTTAAAGAATTATAAAGCAGCATCTTTTAGGGAGATGAGATCAGTTTAAAGGAGCAGAAAGTTATGTTATGGTGGTTCAGTTTTCATGCATTCAGGTAACTGTAGGTTATCTATAGTGCAGTTCCATAGCTTTATAAACTAATAAAGTTTATAAAACTAATAAATTAGTTATATAGTTTATATAAAACTAATAAAAAAGTTTATTAACTAATAAAGTTAATACAGGGTTGTTTTTTGGGGTTTTTTTTTGACAAAGCTACATAGAGTAACCAGTGCTAGCACAAAGTTAGGGATGAGGTGGCAAAATATAACCACATATGAGAAAGAAGTCAGGACTGCAGCAGACTAATTAAATTGACGTAAGCGTCTCTTTAATTACACTGTTACGGTATGATTTCTTGTTATGGTTGAGCATATTTTAAATCTCACTTTCATCAGAAGGGAAGGTCTTGCTAATTTCCTTCCTCGGTATTTCTTTTCTTTCTACTGCTGGGTTTGGGTTTTTTTTTTCTTCCTCTGTTCCCTTACCTTCCCTCCTTCACTCTTAAGCAGTTCTGGTATTCCTTCCAGAAACAAAAAAATAAAAGTCACTAATGTAGGATAACTAGTGAATCCATTTAGTAACACACCAGAAAAGAGAAGAAAAAAGAGCAGGACTTCTCTCTTTTTGGCATTGGCATTTGTTTAGAACACCTCTAGCGATAGTGGTTGTTACCCTCAGTAACAAGCAATATGCATAGCACAGGACTGTGTGGTCGTTGGAGTTCCAGCTACGTGGTAATACTGTTGGGCAAGTTATAGCTGCCTAGTAACTTGTGAAAGTGAGCTGGCATTTATTTGGTATTGTGAGGGTTTTTTTGAAGCAATTGTCATTCAAATAAACCCCCAAGGTTCCCTTTTTTTATACTGGGATGACCTGCTGGAGGAAGTGATAGTCCACGTTTAATGACAAGCTGTTAAAACAAGCAAGTGGTTTAGCTGGAAGAAAATAAGATGCTGTAAATTGCCACAATATGATACAATCTACAGTATGTAACGGAAGTATTAAATACATGGTTATGCTATAGTATGTTGGTTGATGAATCTTAAGCTTGTTTCTGTGTCATTTGAGTTTGAATATTCCTGTGTGCTCTCTGAGGATCATAAGTCTTGTATTCTCCTCGACTAGGGGGAAAAAAAAATCCACTGGTTATATAAAAATGAGTTCTTGTTTTCAGTAGGTTGCTTGCCTGTCACTATTCTGATGACAGAACACATATCTGTATTAGTTATATTTGGTACATATTTGAAGTTGCTTAAGTTCTTTTTTTATTAAAGAAAATAAAGCAAACACAGTGGTCCATGGTCTTTAGCAAAATTTCAGAAAAGACTGTAATACTGTAATTTTTATTTCCTTATCCTATTGTTGGAGCATGAATTAACATTGTAAAAGTTTACATGTTTAAACAGTACAATTTTAGATCCATTGACACTGCTAGATTCTAGCATGTGTGCCTTTTGGCGATCACAAAATAAAAAATTAATTTTGTAAAACCTGCAGGAGAGAGAGACAAACTGTGCAAAGAAAAATAGGGGTCACATCAAGAAGCCAGAAGGAGGCAGCAGAGATGGATTGGGCTATGATCTTGAAATCCTGCTTTCTTGAAATTATTGGGGGAATTTTTTTAGTGGCTTTATTTCCTTCAGAGGAATCAAAGTTTCACCCTGGTCTCTGTTTAGTAAGTTGACTGATTAAATCTCATCTTGTAGTCTCTGATCCTCATCTGTCAAACTGAATTACTACAATACTTTAGGAAGTAAAATAACTATTTAACTTGTAGAGGAGTGTTGCTTTGCAGTTCTAAGATTTTCTTCAACCTTCACCTTGTTACAGAAATAGCAGAAAAGGGCAGAGAAAGAATTAGAAATCCTACTGATAATACTACAAGAGTAAATCCTTTTTCACATTAAATTTTCATACTCACGTAAGCTGTTCTAAGCATCAGTGCATGCTATTTGGAAAGATACTAATGAGGACTTAGTTATTTGAGGATAACAAAGGAATTTCAGGTTAATTATTTTGGAATAATTATGAATTACAATAATTGTTACTATAGTAAGCTTTTGAAATACTATCTATATCTATCGTATAATAAATTCCAATGACAAGGAGGTAATTTACTGATTATAAATCATTAAGACCTTTAGATCAGCTTAAAATAAGTTGTATGCAATATTGTAATTCTGTTGAAAATAGTCTAATAATCTTAAAAGAATAAGATAATTTGAAAATAGTATTTTTTTTGTGGAAACAAGTTTTATATGAAAACTGAAATGCTATAAAGAAGTAAAAGTAATGGCAAATATTCTAAATAGCCATAGACTGGCTCAAACAATTGTTGAATCATTAATCAGAAGTCACCTTTAATGACACAATTCATTTCTATAGTGTCCAAAATGTAGAAATAGAACAAAGGACAGCTTTCAAAGTTTGAAGAACCTTCATCACCTTAGTGAATAGGTAGTAGTATAGACTGCAATCCTTTCATAATGATGAGAACTATATGGTCCCACAGCAAAAGGATTGTGCATGGCTGGAGCGAGTGCATGTGCATTTACCTTATTGTAGGTACCACATTTATTTTTCCCCTCAGGTTGACCAGAAAATATTTCATAGCAGCATCAAGTACTCTGGGAAGCAAGTTAGCTGAGGAGACGCAGTCTTAATTGATTGTCTCCATTTTGTATGGGTCAGTATTTTCTTTTAGAAAACTGACTTTGACCAGTTTTATCTTACATAAAATTAATTAATAAAATGACTTGGCATTTGAACTTGAAATTTGTTCTGCTTTCAGAAAAATACAATTTGAATAGTCAGTCCTTCCCAATATATTAGCATATTTAAACAAATGTTGCATATGGGAAGAAATAATTTCCTCTTTGATTTGCCAAAGCATATGTATGCATTATTTTAATCGCTACCTTGCATATATTATTCAGTGTGCAGTGTCATCATGCAGTGTGGTAGCTTGCTAATACTCATTGTTCAGTATGAATTCCAAGATAGACATTTTGGTTGCAGAAGATGTTTGATTTAAAGAAAAATTTCTTAAGGCTTTAAGTACAGACATTGTATTGTTGAAAGCCAACTTAACATTTTCATGTATGATTACACGTGCTGGTTCTACATTTGTCACTATGGTTCCTCTGTTTTCAAAGCTCTGTGAGACTCAGCTAGTTGTGAAATTTACTGCCTCAGCCTGTGATATTTTATTCTAGAAAATCGGTAAAGTATGTGTAATTTCCTCTAATTTAGTAGAGAATAGAAAGGAAAAAACCCCCTACTTTTAACCAAGAGAGAAGAGAACATACTTACTGTCCTTTTGTTGCATCAATGCCAATTTTAATTTTGAAGGCATGTCTCCCTATTGTAAAGAGAGAATGTGCCTTCAATAACAAGGTAAGAGTAACAGTAAGGAGCAATCTTTGAAATTCTTTACATTTAAAAGGAATCTTTCATAAAGATCCTTTTGTAAACTGTTCCACAAATTTGTTTTATAAACAAGCTGAACATATAATAAAAAATGTTATCTGATACATTTGTGCCTCATATATAACAGTTGTACCAAAAGACTGTGTTTTAGTAGTGCTCAGGTAAAAAGTCAAGCATTCAGAAGTTAGAAAATGTCTGAATTATATTGTTGCAGCCTCTGACAGCACCAACAAAGAGCCTGTGGCCATGGTCTGAAGCATGTTGGGTGCACTTAGATTCTTCAGAAAACTCAACTTAAAATTCTAAGTGTCTCTAACTACTAACGCAAAATTTACAAGGTGACATTTCAGTGACAGCAAAAGTATACTTTCAGTATAATCTTTTGTCCCCATTTTAAGTCCTTGTGCTAAAGTTGGGAAACGCTGAAGATTATCAGCAAAGCTATTAGAATTCTCATAGCATGAGCAGCCCAATATATTTTCACAAATTTTACTCAATAGGTATGCCTAGCTGCCTGAAGGCGTACACATATATGCCATAGTATCTATCTATAGTAGAAGCATCTGAAGGAAGCCTGCTTACAGAAAGAAGCAGAAATTTTCTATGGAACACTTATGTTGCTGTCTTGCCATGCTTCATTTCATGTTGTACAAAATAGTGCTGCCACCTCACGGTTTTCTTACTAAAACAATGATATTTGGTGGAGGGTCTTTGCCTGTCTTTTTTAGATTCTCAGAGTGGTGAAATTAAATGGAAATACCAAACTATTTTCCTTAAACTGTCTTTCCAATTCTTATCATTTCAAGACAGGCTACTTTAGGGGAGTTATAAAATGTCCCTCAGTGATGTCTTAAATGTTCAAAACCTATCAGTAGGTAGAGTGAATATTTCTGTTCTGTATAAAGCAGAATGTCATCAGCTTTAGGACTGCTTCTCCAGTTTATCTGTCATAGTATAAGGGATATGTAATTGTTTCTTCCTAAGGTATGAGGTCTGCTAAAAATACCAGGCAATGACAGGGCTCTCAGCTGTGTCTGACTTTCCTGTTCTTCATTGAAATGGTTTCTAGTTTCTAAATGCCTCTAGTTGTCTCTGTGGTACTCTCTAACTTACCATAGTAAGTTTAAAAGAAAGGAAGGAGAAAAAAAAAAAAAAAAAAAAGAGCCCAGATTGTCTTTACAGAATAACATTACTTTTTCATTTCTTCTAGATAAAGATATTGACAAGCTTTTATCACTCTTAAAAAGTCCAGAGAAGCAAACTGGGTGGACAGAAGTTTGTAGAAAACAGTTCTGCAAAGTCATGAAAGCCAGACCAGATATCATCAGTGGAACAAGTGAGTATGACTTACTGAGTTTAACAAAGCAAGCAAACAGAAGGCCACTAGTAAGCAACCATTCTTTAAAGTTTCATTGAGGATTACGTTATCTGTACAAGTAGTAAATAATTTTATGTTGCTTATGAAAACTATTTCAGTGGGATTTTCCTGAGAAGTCAAGGCTTATGCCTCATGTCCTATTTTTCTCTCTTTATGGCCATCATCCTTCTATGTTGGTTGTTTTCAGTGAAATTTGACACAGAAAGAGGGCTCAGATAAAAGTCTTTATTTCAGATCTCTAAAGGGTCCATTACTGAGAAAATGTAAGAGAGCGCCATAGAGAAAACAGACGTTTCCCAGACATCAGTGAATGACTTTAAGGCAGATTGTGAAATTATATTAATGGCCAATTTCAGTAAAAATTTTCAGAATGAAGCCATACTAAACGTCAGAGAATCACTCATTCAGGTTTTTCTTCATTTTTATATGTATTTTCTAGTGAAGAGTATGCTCGAGCAGGAGCACAGGTACAGATCAGTTAAAACAACAAACCAGCGAAAACAAAAACAGCGATCACCCATATGACATAAATCACCAGAAATCAGATGTAATAATTTGCTTGTAATATCATATAAGCTTTTGTACTAATAAGGAAGTTACATGTTTTCAGAAATTGCTGGCTTTCATTTCTGTAAGAATTCTGATTATGGTCAGATGGTCAGTACAAAGTCTAACTTTTTGTTTACAGATGCCAAAGGTTTCCCTTCAAATTCTTCAGGTAAACGATTAATACAACTGACAGAAGATATTTCATCTGTCTTCACTATATGGGATCAAAGTAACTCGGCATGTGTGTTCTTACATAAGAGACCTGAATCTTACAATAAATTATATAGCAATATAAAAGTTCTAGGGCGGTTTCAGAAGCTGTAAGGAAGTCATTTATACAGGAACTGATTTAATATTAAAACAGTTAATAAAAAATTTGTCATTTGTGTAATGTGATTAAAGTCAATAATTATTGAAAGTTTCTAAATTCCCAGAGCTTTCTGTTCTTCTTGCTTGTTTGAAACAAGCTTGAGTCTATAGTCTTAGGTGATTGTAAATTAGTCAGAGCTTTCACCTTCCATTTAGACGAATGTATGTGTAAACAGAATACATATGTATTTGTATATAATGCATGTATACGCTTATAACGCTTTATATTGTATACATCCACCAATGCATATATTCAGACACCTTTGTGAAACAGGTGAACAGAGTTTCATAACCATTCAGAGAGAACTGAATATATTTTATATGAGCTTCTGGTAGTATAATAAAAATAAATTGAAGAGTAGCAATTAAAAAAACCTAGGTTTTTCTAGCAAAATGGTGTTTACTTTTCTTGACTCTGATCTAGTAGTTCAGTAAGGGTTTTTTTTTTTGTTACATACAGTGAAGCACAATAATGCAGTTTTTGTAAAATCAATTTTATTTGAATGCAGCATACTTCCTAGACTGATCTCCTCTTGGATTATAAGAAAACTTTGTTCAAAATTTTTAGTTTGTCTTCCTGCATGTAAAAGGAATTATTTGGTGAAAAAACAGATTTCTACAAAAAGTGAACATACATTTAAAATATGGCTTACAAAGAAAACTCTTTCCTTTTGTGCTTTGTAGTTATCCATACACAGCCTCAAAATCTGTGTAGCTTGTTCTCTGTAACTTTCTTAAAGGTACCAGAAGCTAGAATGAGGAATTACAGAGAGTCATTAAGATTTGTTAACTCAAATTAAAAATCCTGCTTGCTTCTGTATAACTGTTTCCAGCTGAGATGGAACTGGGAGTAAAAGTCAGCAAGAAAGTATCTGTGGAGTTGTTGTTAAGCCTCACAGGAACTTCTGCAAGTGCTTTCACAAACCACACAAAAAAGTAAAGTATAAAAATAGAAATAGAATAGCATAATGAAACACTAAATAAATAAATAGAAACAACCTACAAAAGAATAGTAATATTATAAACTGAGTGTAAATACTGGTAATTTAAGGTGGATGCAAAGCTGTTCAAATGATGCATTTCTGCTTGTAGATATTTCAGAAGCAGCAAAATGTCTGCTAGCTGTGTGGTTTGAGACAACATCATGTTCATTGAAACTGTTTTATGAGAGACAGCTGCACTGCTATGTATCTTTTGGATCATGTGAAGCTCTTCCAAATTTCAGAGGACTGAGAGACTTCAGTCTAGATCCCAAGAATTCAAAACTTTCTCTTTAGTTACAGATGGAGCAAACTCCAAGGATTACAGAACAAAGGTACATACTTCTGCTTCCTGTTTTGGGCCCTTTTCTAAGGGTGACTAGCATTAACTAGAACCATTGAACCAGAACATAATCAGCAAAGACGACATTGGATTCAATGACTGTATAGTGTAGAGTGTACTGATTTTATAATATTTTGTGATCTGATGTCAGGATTACCAGATGCTGAATCTATAGAACCTGCTTGAAATCCATCAGAAAATTCTTGAGCAAACTGTATAGTATCGATATCTCTAATCCACTCTTCTGGTGTTGATTAACATCACATTGACTAGGTCAGTGTTTTTGTGCTAAATACTGTGATATTGAATAACTTTTGGGAATGTCCATCTTCATTCCTAGATTGGCGATTCAGTCCGCTGACTGTAGCTTTTAAGTCATTTCTGTGGTCAAACATAAAGATCCAGGTTTGAATGGCTTTATTGAACAGCTAAAAGGAGATACAAACCTTCTTCAGGCTTGTGTGTCTTTTGGTGTGGCAGGACTGGAAGTGTGGGATTTTTCTTGGTCATCTAAAAGCAAATAATATTGTAGATAACCAGTGTCTACATTCTGTTGTTCTAAGCACAATAAGCTAAGACAAAGGCATTCTTCTAGTCATTCCTTTTATAAAGGTGCCACAGAATTGTGGATACTAGGGATATAGCTACTTCTTGTTGAGCATCTTTGCATATGCATTTGGGTCATTTAGATCAGCTAGAGAATCATGGAGAGAGCCCTTGGTCAGGTTAAGCCTTGGCCTCTTTTGAACTACTTTTTGCAATACTTGTGGCCTCCCTGAAGCACCTTTAGTACATCTAGATAAGAGCTTTTAGTGTATTGGCATCTAGGCTTTGGCCAGAAGAGAAACAGGCAAATTAACTCCTTTGAGAAATAGCTTAGATTTATATAGAAAATTATTGAGCTGTGTGAATTTAGGTTTAGTATATTGCACGTTCAAGTCATTCACATGATTAGGATGTATTTTTTGAACCAGTGATCTTGGCTTGACTGTTTCATCCATGCCTTTTCCAGTTATCTCCCCCTTCTCATTCTTCAGGTTTTGCAGAAAGCATTTCTGCTGTTTTCAGCCCCAGCAACTCCTTTTTCATTTGTTCCTAGTTAGTGTTGTGTGAGCAGCTGATCTCTTTCCTCTCTGGGCAAATTCAAGGCCTTTAATCCTCTTCTCTCTTAGGAGACTTTAAACTGTAAGTAACAGAAATTGAGGGTGTTGGAGAGATCATATAATTATATTCTAACATTCTTCCCTTCATAATTGAGAGGTAATCGGTCCCCAAATCCTATTTGTTCTCCTCAAGCTTTATATTCATGTGTGGAAATGGATAGGGATGGTAAACGCAGCTCAAGTGACTTGTTTCATGGAGTCACTCAGAGTTTCCGTGGCATATCTATCTCCCTCAGGAATCTGGACTTAGATTGCTGATATTCTTTAGAGCCTATTACTTTACCTCCAAAATGTTCTCTCTTAAACAAACAACAAACAAATACATGTGGGAGGCAAATTTCTTCTTTAAGGTAATTTTCATCTTCAGGTAGTTATTCTTTTAGTCTCAGCACCTATTGATGACTTTAAAGATACAAAAAACATAGCAGGTCTTGAAATTGTGAGAGATGTGAGATCTTACAAGCAGAATGGTTGATGAAAGCAGAGTGGTTATGATCAACACAGTGTTCTGCAGTCCCTTAATGCTTTGTGAGCTCTGCATCATCTGAGGTAGCTCTGTCAGAACATGCTGACAAGAAATACTATGATACTTTGAGGCCATGTCATAGTGATATTTGTATGCTACAGTCTTCAAGAATTTCTGCAAAAAGTTGAAAGTAACTGCAGACCTTTCCCCATGGGATGAGGAACCAAAAAGATGGATATTTCAGTGGGTATGACTGTTTTGTGTGTGTTTTTTTTTTTTTTTTATTCAGGATAACAAAATGCTAATCTTTGGCAGTTTATCAAAATAGTCTAATCAGGCATTGTATATGTAGCTTATATCAAGGTATACTTACTTCACAGCTAGTAGAATCTCAACAAAGAGGGAATCTCAGTTGTCACCATTCTGCCTGTATATAGAAGCAAAGATATAGGGACTTAAGTATTTGATGAAAAGGATCTTCTAGATTCAAAGACAATGAAATACTACATTTTTAGAGCCATTACTAGCATGTTGTTCCTTCTTTTAAGGAGAAGATTATTTAAATTTCAGTCTTCATTAGGTCCAGCTAAAGAAGATTTGACTAACTTTAGTCTTGCGTAGTACTCTTCCACAGGCTGTCTTGATATGTGTGTGTGAGAGAATTCTCTAGATTGTGATTTTAAAAAGACAAATCAGGGTAACTGTGTTAGATTTCTATTCTGAATTGATTCTCAGAGGATCCTGTTCTCTGCAATAAGAACATAGATTCCCTAAGGTCAATTTGATCTTTTTAAATATGGGCCAAATCTTCTGCCTTGAAGATCACACAGTTAGACATAGATTCTGCCTGTGGTGTGCTCTCATTTTTTAGTATGACCAATTTAAAAATACTGCATTCACAAAAGGTGTTTTTAGAATAATACTTTTTTATGTCCTTGATTTTCCAAGGAGGCTTGTTTCAGAATTAGAGTGGAACAGTGGGTCTTTCATGTTACACAGGAAGAACAATTGCAGATAAAAATCTCTTTCTTTTGTCCCTCAAACCAGTTTGGAGCAACTTCCAAAGGAATATCCTGTAAGCAGTGTAAGTGCATGTGAATGTGCATGCATGTGTGTGAAGATTACAACATTTGATTAGGATTTGAAAGGCATTAATAAAGAAGATATGTATTGGTATAAGATATGCAACCTTCATCTCTAATTGAGGGAGTGTCACAATTTTTATTATCGTGTTTTCTTCTTTTCAAACAAAATGCAGGTTGTTCCCTGCCAATTTCAATGTACAATAATTTAAAGTCTCTCGCATTATCTTAGGAATTAAAAAACTCCTTATTGTTGCCATGAAGAATAGAATTGACAACTGCTTTTTTTCATAGACTTATTAAACTGAAGTATGCTTGATGGAGTTGAAAATTTCTAGCACAACTCTTAAAAAGTCGTCAGCTGTCCAAGGTTTTCACTCTTAAATTTTTCACCTGTAACACAAGTCAAGCAGGACTACTGTTAACTCTTAAGAAAGTTCGTTTTTTTTTTTTAAACTCCTCTGAAGCATCTGTGAGTTGGTATAGAATATTATAATGTAACACTAGTTACATTAGAGGATCTAAAAACAGTCTGATGATTTTTGCAGTTTTTGATCTTTTTGGCTTAAACCTTTCAGAGTAGGAATTATGTAACCTCTCATGGTTTTGAATTTTTTTAACTGGTGTTCTTAAGCAGTTTAGAAGCCATTTTGATTACCTTTCTTTTGTACATTAGTTCTTCAAAGAAAAAAAAAACCCATCCTGTAAGAATTCAGCAGTTTTATGAGCATACTGCAATCTTTTAGGAAATTTTAAAACCCTTTCATTTATTTTGTATATGATTACACACTCCTAAATTAAAATTCTCTTTATTTTGGATGTGTGGATTAAATTTGCATGAGGTAATTTCCAGTCTCTTAGAAACTTCCATGTTAATACAGCCAAGCAACCATAATTTAAGAAAATCAACATTTTCACTGAGTCAGTAGGCCACAAAACTAATCTCTATCTCTGAACATAACCTCTGCATGAGAATGTGGGCTTTTATAACAATACTGACTGTACTATACAATGAACTTTCCTGAATTTCTTTTGTCTACCTTTCCAGTTAAATGAAAAATCACTGAGCCAGTTTCCACCTTTATAAAGATTTTAATGGAGTGTCCAAACGGTAGCTAAATAATGTAAAAAGACAAAATTTAAAATAACTACTTGTCATTTCACATGGACATTCTTTTGGAAGAGTCAACGTCCTGTGAAAACCCTCTATTTGTGTATTAAACGAATTTGTTATGATAAACTCTTGTCTGTGTTCTCCTCTCAAACTTGATTAAAAGCTTTTCAGAGATCCTGATAGGCACTTAGATAAATACTTTGAAATGGTGGAAATCAATTTAGTGCTTGAGTTTCAAAAAATTGCTTAGCAGTTGAGCTGTCACTTCTCCCATTAACTCAAGCACTGAACTGAAATATTCGACTGCTAGGTCAAGCATGTGGATGCCTTCCAACAAAACAGAGAGAAATGTACAATGTTCTGACTTGGTTTTAAATTTTCTGAATTAAGTGGTATTTTAGTCTTTTTAACGTAGTTCCTGTTTGTTATTGTAGTATGGCATATTTCAGTAATCACAATACTGATAGTCATACAGTAAACATCTAGCTAGTAACAAATTTTAAGTTTAATTTCTGCTTTTTGCTATCTACAGCTCCAGGTATAGACACTTTTTCTCATTTTACACAATTATTTGTTATATTGTTTATGGGCCAAGTTCCACTAAGTGTATTAGTGAAGATTAGTGAGATTGTTTACTCTCACAAAATGAGGAAACTGTTGCTTTTCTATAAAATAAATTGCTTTTTTGCTAGCCCCATATGGTTTATTAACCATGATTAAAAATAGCTGTATTGTTTAATTAGCAGTTTCTTCTTTCCATAAAAATGCGTAAGAATATAAATTACACATGTAATTTTTTTGTTTGGATGTAGCAGTCCTTTGCAATGCAAAATTAATTTTGTTACTGTTGCAGTTGGCTACTTTAACTGTAAATCCATGTTTAGCTGTTGTAGTGAATCTTCTTTTCCCCTTTGCCCTACCTTTCAACACAGTATCCTTTGCCCTACCTTTCAACACAGTATTACCAAAACTCAAGGATTTAAAAGCTTTTTCTGGACTCGTTCAGTGTAAATGAACTTCTGTAAATGTTTTTGACATCTAATCGAGGAAAAAGAAAAATCATTATTTAATGTCAGTATGTTAGCTTAAAATGATTGGAAGAAGAGTTAATTGTCTTCATGATATTTTTTCTTAATTATTTTTCTCGCATAACAAGCATCAAACTGTGGGTGGAGGTTCTGTCTTCCTCCTCCTCCTCACACTCAAAAGAGCTTGGAATGCAGTCTCCTGTGTTAGATTTTCTGTCAGCAAGGCTAGTTTAAGAGTTTTTCTAGCTTTCTCCGTCGCCACCACCACTACAGATTGTTGTGCCTTATTTCACAGAATCACAGAATCACTAGGTTGGAAAGGACCTTCAAGATCATCAAGTCCAACCATTAATCCAGCGCCACCATGTTCCCTAAACCATGTCCTGAAGTGCCACATCCACACATTTTTTGAACACTTCCAGAGATGGCGACTCCACCACCTCCCTGGGCAGCCTGTTCCAATGCCTGACCACCCTCTCAGTGAAGAAATTTTTCCTAATATCCAATCTAAACCTCCCCTGGCGCAACTTGAGGCCATTTCCTCTTGTCCTATCGCTAGTTACTTGGGAGAAGAGGCCAACACCCTTGTCGCCACAACCCCCTTTCAGGTAGTTGTAGAGAGCGATAAGGTCTCCCCTCAGCCTCCTCTTCTCCAAGCTGAAAAACCCCAGTTCCCTCAGCCGCTCCTCATAAGACTTGTGCTCCAGACCCCTCACCAGCTTCGTTGCCCTTCTCTGGACACGCTCCAGCACCTCAACATCCTTCTTGTAGTGAGGGGCCCAAAACTGAACACAGGATTCAAGCTGCGGCCTCACCAGGGCTGAGTACAGGGGTACAATCACTTCCCCACTCCTGCTGGCCCCACTAGTTCTGAAGGCCAGGACACTGTTGGTCTTCTTGTCCACCTGGGCACACTGCTGGC
Organism: Phaethon lepturus; assembly: GCF_000687285.1. Lineage (NCBI taxonomy): Eukaryota > Metazoa > Chordata > Aves > Phaethontiformes > Phaethontidae > Phaethon > Phaethon lepturus. The sequence goes on from NW_010511858.1 coordinate 28,982, forward strand.
TC
>NW_010511859.1:0-1740 GCF_000687285.1 Phaethon lepturus
TAAATGCAACTTCGGTGTTTCCGAGGAGGCTGTTGAGAAGATGGTCAGGTGTGCGATTGTCGGAGCGGCGATAAATATTGTGGCTCCCGGCAATGCCATGCGGCCGCTTGCGCGGTGGATCAAAGGGCAGTTTATTAAGCCGAATATTGCACTTTGCCATTGATCCGGGGAAGCCTGAGCTCTGCCGGCGGCTCCCCCCCCTCGCTGCTCCATCGCTGGGTGCCCGTGGCGGTGAGAGGTGCGTACGGTCGTGCTGGTGTCTCCAGCACCCATGGAGGGCGCGGGGTCGGTTGTGTGGCTGCTCGTTTGCCTCCCAAAGAAGCTTTCCCCCCTCCCCATTTGGGGTGTTTCGGTCGCTGGCTGGTGGATGGCGATGCAGGAGGTTGTTGGCATTTGCTGAGGGTAATTAGGCAGGAAAAGTTATGGGCCTGGTAGACGCCAGAATGGGAGGTGATGGGATGCTGGGATGCTCCTGGGGACCCCGGGGCTGGGGGAGGCAGCCCTAGGGAGGGAGGGAGGAGGCTGCTTTCCCCCGAGAGGGATGCTCCAAGGGACATCGCTCAGCCTCACCTGGAGGAGACCGAGGCGTCTCCTCTCCTCCCCTTCTCTTTGCTGAGGCTTTTAAATCATTTGGTCTCATTGGACAAAGTCTTGGCTTCTCCCTGGGGTCGCTGGGTTGGAAAGCAGTGACTTGGGACAGCTCTGGTGCATCCCAGCTGGTTGGCGTGCCAATGGGATGGGGGCTGGATTTGGGGACCCCTGTCCCCCGGGTGCAGTTGTGCACACAACTGCGTAACGCTGCCTGCAAGCCCTGCGCCGCATCCCGGTCCCTTCTCCAGGGCAGCACCTGGAGAACGAATTCATTGATATTTGCACTGTGGAGAATGGACAAATAACTCCAGCTCCCGCTGGCAGCGAGACCACGAGCTCCCTGGGATGGGCCCAGCGCTGCGTCTCCCTGTCCCTGGCCCGGGGCCGCGCGGAGGGACGGGGGCTGCCGGCCTCGGCACAGGGACATGGTGCTGCCGGAGCATTTGGGAACTGTAACGAGTCTCCCTGGACTCTGCTTCCTTTTGATCTTGTGGTGGCTGTGATCCCTCTTGGCCTTGGGAAGCTGGGATCGGTCCTTTTAACCCATTGTGTGCCTCTGGGAGCGCTGTGGGGCAGGGGCTGCCTGTGCTGGCGAGACCTGATCCTGGCAGTGGGTTTTCCTGACGGTGGCACAGACGTGCAGGTTTGGTTTTGGCCAGGATCCCCCAGGGCTGTAAAACTCGTGCGCTCACCCTGTCCATCCCTGCTGAGCCTCATCCCCTACCTCATCGCTCTGGGGCTGGGTATGGACCACTTTGAGAGAGGACGAGGTCTGGACCTGTGTGGGACATCCGGGCAGCTCGGCAGAGAGGACTCTCCACATCAGCCAAGCCTGAGGCGAGGGTGAGCTCAACCCCTTATTAGACACCCAAGAATCCAAGAGCAGGCTGTTTTCTGCGTGGCTGGGAGAGCTGGCTGCTCCCCGCAGACCACATGCTGGCTGAGGGGGTTGCTCATTCCTCCTCCTCCTCCTCTTCCTCCTCCTCTGCGCAGGGCCTCGGTGGGGAGGGGGGACGCTGGCGGCCGAGCAGCATAGGGGACCTTTTGGGGACAGAGCGGGCAGGGAGCGAGGGCAGCGCCAGGCAGCACATGCGGGAAACCGGGGGCTGAGGAGCGTTGATCGGCGAGGGTGGGCCGTGCGCCGGGCTG
>NW_010511860.1:0-9706 GCF_000687285.1 Phaethon lepturus
ATGCCCTTGGAGAATATGGTGGGACGTATTTTTAGCGCTACTCCTTCATTCTAGGGGAAAAAAAAAAAAGCTAGCTGGAAAAAACTTAGACTTTTTAAAAACAGTGCCCAGCCTTTTGTACTGGAAACTGGTGACCTGACATTCATCAGGTCGCTGATCATCTCGCGAAGGGGGATAGCCATGGAGGGAATGGATGTTTCGTGCCGAGGAAAGCCTCGGCACCTCTCCGTTTATTTAAATCTCAAATGTTTCTTAATTCCCTGCATGGGACTACTGCAGAGGGGCATCTCCTAGCTGAGATCAACCCTGGGAGAAGCAAACCCCAGCAGACAAGGCTGAGAGGCAGCACCGCCCCAGCCCGGCGTGTGAGCTGGCTTCCGGCACCCCATTTTGGGGGAAGACTGGTCCCAGCCAAAGCGACTCTCGCTGCTCCCTCCCCTACGCCCACACGCCTCGGAGCAGCCTTGGAGGCCTGAGCCCTGGTGAAGACGTGCTTCCAGCACTCAACCTTCAGGTCCTAACGTCTTGTGTGGGGCTTGGGTCAGCTGGGAGTAGGTGCGTGGTGGTTGAAGATGCTGTCTAGAAGCAGTGTCCCCCGGCGGGGCTGGCACAAAACAGAACTCGAAGTTCAGGGAGCAAAGCTGCTTTCCTTTGAGAGCTCGCCCCACGGACGGCAGGGTGGGTGAGGAGCCCACCTCCTCCGCCTGTCTCACCTGCAGGGTCTGACTGATTTGCACAGAGCAGATGCCTGTCTTTTAAACAGCTAAAATTGCATGAGACAAGTTCCATCCTGACCGAAAGAACTGCCATCTGGCCAGCTCTGGTGGTCTCCCGGCACCTTTGGCTGTCAGAGGATGGGAGGGGGACCAGTTTGTTGCATCCAAGATGATTTCGCTCACCTCAGAGCAGGTCTTGCAGTGGGGTGAAGCAAAGCAGGTCTAGATGCCGGTGGAGACTTGACCTGATGATTCGTCCATTGAACACCTACCGTTGGCAAACGGTAGGGGCTGAGAGGAAGGAAGACAAAGAAGGGAAGAAAGACAACTTCCAGCACCAAAAGTGAGCTCAGAGCGAGGTCTGGGGTGTCTCGTTGAGGACTTTGCCACCTTTTCTGCGTGCCCAGGCCAAGCAAGAGCAGCAACGGTGTTGGCCTCTGGGAACAGGAGCTCTGCAGAGTGGATGGACGTGTCTTCGAGCCCATCCCTCTCCTTGGCTTTCTCCTCTGCAAGGCCTCCGCGGTTGGTTTTTCTCCTCCTGTTTCCCAGAAGAAAAGTTAATAAGTCTGTCCAGGTAGAAAACTTCATTCAGTAGTGATATTAAGCCTTTCAGCAGCAGATGATTTCATTCGAAAAGAATAGCCACCAGCTCCAGAGTTCCCTAATCCAAATTACCATGAAGGCAGACTTCTGCTACATGTTCATTTTCCCCCGATGCCTTTCTTCCCTGGGGCACACAGGACCCCTTTAACAGTTTCTTTGACAGGATGAGTGCTCTGGGAGAACAGTTTTTTTTTTTTAAAGTTTTCAAGTTTCTGAGCATGAGATCAAGTTTATTTCCTTGATTTTAAAAAAATAAAGAAAGAAAAAAAAAAAAGAAAAAGGAAAATATGTTAGAGAAAAACGTGTAGAGGGGTGTGAGTTATGCTGCATCTATATCCTGTGCTCACACTGCAATTGAAAAACATAAATCAGGTAAAAATTATGTAGTTGTGATGCTGGGAACTTTAAGCAAAGCATTCCTTTCAGATCTCTTGCCCTGCTGTACTGTAAAAATTCCTTTTGTCTCCGCTTAGAACTTCTGCCCGTGCCAAGGGGAAGTTGGTGTGGAGAGCAAGAGCAAAACACGCAGCAGAAATCCGCAGAGAGCGACGATTATGCGGAGAGATGATGAGCTCTGCATTGCAGATGCCGGTGCAGGACTCTGCCCTTAAAATCCCCCACGCGCGAGAGTCAGTGGAACTGTGCGGATAAACCATAGCTATTGGGCGATTTGGGGGGCTGCCTGCGAGTCGTAGCTTTTATTTATTTATTTTTTTAAAATCTGTGACTGCCAAAAGACAGCAGGGGAGAAGCGTTCGTGGAAGCACTGTGAAAGAGCAATTCTGTTAAACCCTTGCCGATCATCTGCAACTCCCATTGTCTTCAGCGATTATTATGGGTGTTGAAGAGCTTCTGGAAGTCTCAGGCCCCTGTTGCTGCTCGTTCAAGTTAATGCAAGTTAGTCCTTGAAGCTTCTTATTGGGAAAGCTTTTGAGAGGACAGATGATTATGTGAAAGGGTGGCTCTTGGCTCCCTTGGTGGGTGTCTTGGGCCCTTTCAAAGTGAGACAAAGATCCAGAGTGATCCACTCGACAAAGAAAAGGGTCAGTGTAGTTCAACATCATGTGTATGTTTTCACCGTCAAAGGCTGTGAGCCCTAGCTTGCTGCCTTTGGCATTAATCCGCAGCAATCTTCCTGGCTCCAAAGGAATTATTCCAAAGATTTCCTGGTATAACCGAGAACAGAAACTGGGCCAGACACAAAGGATATAAAATCAGATTTCATGATTCAAAATCAGCTGGCATAATGAAGAAGATGGTGCATTTTGGGGTGCCAGTAGAATAAATGAGTCTCTGGGCTCCAAAAGGCTTGTCCACCCTGGCATGCTAACATCAAGCTGGACTGATGGGCACTGGTCTGACTAATGCGAGTAGGTCTCAGTGCGCTGCGAACGACCTTGCTCTTGCGTCTTCTCATTGCATCTTTACATCCACTTTCATTTTCCATGTTCCGTCACTGAAATCTCCCAAGAGCCACATGCTGTCTGAAACATTTTCAGTGTGAGACTTGGAGTTATAACATCTGTTGGAGAAATGATGTTTTCCTCCAGCAAACATCCCCGAGGAAAGTTTCCTGGTCAAAGCCCCAGTGGAAACTGTAGGCTTGAACTGTGTTCTATAGAATTTGATGGAATTCAGATGAAATCCAAAATAAAGGCTCTACAGACTTCACTGGAGGGTATCCACAGCTCTTTTAAAGTGAGAAAGTCAGCTCAAGAAACACAGGGTAGCTGCAGTTTCCTCCATTGCCCCTTCTTTGGGGGATCTGTCCAGCAGAACCCAACCTGCAGAAGCTCAGCCCAGCACGAATGGATGCTCATGCTGTCTCTGCTGGCCAACATCCATTTTCCACCTCCTCTCGTGTTCCTCTTGTGCCAACATGAACAGCGGTATTTGTCTGCGGGAATCTATCTCTTTATTTGCCTGATAATGTTAGCTCTAGATCTCTAGGTGTTCTTTTTGCTGCTGGTTCTTGGGTTCGTTGCAGCGGTCTCTTTGGGCTATATTGCTTGTAGGAGTGATGGAAGCACTGGTTGTTAACATATCATGCGTGCACCCAAACCAGTGTTCTTGGACCCCTTCCCATCCTGGCAAGAAGGTCAGGACATCCGATACGGTGGAGGAGCATGCTGCGGTGAACAGCCTCCCGTATTTCTCAGTGGACATTTTGACTTCTATTACTAGACTTCCAGTCTAGGGTATTATTTTTCTGTGGGGCTGTCCTGCAGTCCCTGTGTAGAGAGCGCTTGTATTTGATCTGAGGTAGGACTTAAGGAAGTACTCGGCAGTTCCTCTCCCACCAAGTCCTTTCCTGCTGTAGTTTATCCACTTCGGGCTCTCCAGGCAGTCTCTTGAGAGTGGTTTAATTTTATTTCAATATGCTGGAAGTAAGCTGAAATGAATCTGCGTTGACAATTGTTTTCTGGTTTATTTTTTTCCTGGGAGATGGTATATTTATTCCAGTCACTTATTTTTTTTTTTTTTTCTTCTCTTCCTCTTTCTCTATCTGTTGTGACTGACTTCCATTTCTTTCCCACTCGTGAGTCCCAGCAGGAAGGACAACAATTGATGGCCTGGAAAATATAAACCCAAATGCCTTTGAGTTATGTTTGCACATCTGGAATTGGGGTCTGATCCTTCACCGCTGTATCCACGGGTGCTGGGTGGGTGGAGGGGACAGGACTGATAGGACGGCAAACATTTGTCCTTTCCTAATGACTGATCAGGGAGGAGTTAAAATCTCCTGGCAACTTGGAAAGAGTAGAGGGGGATCGCCGTGTTTGGCCACGGATACACCTTCAGTCAGATTTTAGACTAGGAATCGCCATTGTGAGCAAGATCTAGACAGCGCCCGTCTTGGGGACTTCAAAGGATGCTGTAAGAACGTGGCAGCGGGTAACCACAGGGAAATCCTCTTCCATATTATGCCTTATCTTGACCTCGAACAGATACCAGTATGATCCTTGGGACCTGACATTTAATAGCTCTTTGGAAGTCTCGTTACCATGAGCTGCAGCAGCTCTGGAGAGCTGCGGTACGTAGCGCTTTGTTGCACAAATATCACTTTCTAAAATAGCTTGCGTAGGGCCAGGGGTTGGGTGCTTCAACACAGAAACTTCCTGGTTGTAAACCGTGGATCTTCAAAGAGATTTTTAATGCTGTTTTTGTCTGGCAGCTGCTTTTACTATGCATTGGCTGGTACATTAGGAAACTTCGAGTCTGCACGTGAAAATAGGTTGAAAATTATTACTCTCTTACAGCGTAGCGATAAGCAAGAAAGTGGACTGGATGTCACTCTGTGAGGGTCTATTTTTGTAACTTTTCTACGGTTTTTATTAGTTTGTGGAGGCCGAGAAGGTTGCCAGCTCTGAGATTACAAAACCTTCTTGAATGTGCTCCTTCGAATTCTTTTGCTAGATATGAATTTGTGGCATAAGTGATCTTATGGAGCTCCTGAGTCCGTCACGGCGAGGGCGTTGTTTGGCCAGGGGAGGGGGAAGACGTCACAAGAGAAAATGAGACCGAGTTTGCTAATTCCACCTGGCAGAGGTCTGATCCGGGTGGAAGCGCGTGGGAAATGCGGGAAGGGTTCACTCGTAAGGCCTGATCCGTAGGGTCCCGGTTATACGATGAGCTCTTCGGAGGAGTGCGTCTGCTAGTAGGAAAACGGTTGTGCAGAGCTGGTGTTTGACCCTCCGGGTCTGGGAAACATCTAGCCAGGTGGGAGTTAGGAACTGAGTCCAGGCTTCAGGACCGAGTGCCTTTGCTGGAGACTTGGACCGCATCCCCGAGCTTTAATGAAAAATCAAAGTAATAATCTCTCCTGGTGGCCCGTTCAGCTGGAAGCCCGGTGGTGCGGAGACCGTCCGGCACCTTGCGCAACGTGGCTCCCCCTTTCCTCCCTGTCCCCTTCTGCTGTTGTAACACCCCAACTATGGTAATTGAATATTCATCATTAGCCTCCAGCAGACTTTAAATAGACCGGTGACAGCTTCCTTCCTTGTAAATTCTTTCCCCAACCAACTTTTTTTTTCCTTCTTCTAATTTTACAACTTTTAATGCCAAAAAAAAAAAAAAAAAGAAGCCCATTAACAGCCCCATGTAAAACTAACTCACATTCTGGCCCGGGAGCAACAGTCTCTTCCTTGCTGTGTGGACAATTTCCTATATTGCCTGTGTAAGTCAAGCTTTAATCCTTTTTTTTTCCCCCCACCCCCCCTACTTTGCTACAATTTTTTTTTTGGACAGCAAAATTTCTGGACACAAAAGTCATTTTGTGCCAGCGGTGAACAAAAGCTTTCACTCCGTTAAACTGTGGCCCAAGATTACAACCAGCTATTTTGGGAAGTGACTTTTAGGCACTGAAAACAAAAAAGAAATCTGATAAATTTTAAAGACTGAAGGAGAAACTTAAAATCGTACGTGTGCACACCGCATATTAAGTGGGATCAGGAAATGGTATGAATGTTTCAAGATGACTATTGCTTTACAAGGTACCAAAGATATTTCTTCATTAGAGATAGGCTCCTATAAGGAAGAAAAAGGTAGAAATACAGAGATAACTGCCTTTGTCTATAGAAAAATGGCAGAGTGAAAGAAAGAGAATATTTTAGGTATTTAGTTAGAAAATAGTTTCCTTCCTCTCCCTCCTCAAAGAGTTGATTTTTTGGCAAAAATAACACCCAACATGTTTTGACTGAAATGGAAATATTTCAGTCTGGAGAAAAGTCATTGCGATACCTCTTGGGAACTGCTGTTTGGAAACTTGGTGTCTCCAACCTGTTCCCCCTCCAGCATGACTCCCTGCTCCCACCGCGTCTCCCACAGAGCACCATGGTCCTCTCTTACGGCCATTGGAGGCCGTTGTGTCCCATGGGAAATGCCGTCTGAAAGGCATTTCGTCCCCCGCGCACAACGGGACCGTGGGATCCTGACATCACCTATGCTGGCACTTCAGGGTAAAAATGTTGCTGTTTCAGGCATACAGCTCCTTTACAGAAAGGAAATCTTTTTTGTCAAGAAAAAACAATCATGTTGTTAATTTTTTTTCCCCTTCTCAGCTCTCCACTGAGACAGAGAAAGTGTAGATTTAAGTGAGAGGTGTTTGAGTATCGGAGATGGCTTCTTGGTGTTTGTGTGGTGCTTCACACACTGAAGGTCTGATGCTGGTGGGGTCCCTGTGAGCTACCCTGAGAATCTACTGTAAGAAACCCCCATGCAGATCTAATCCCATGTGTGAATGGGGAGAGGATGGCACCCCCGAAGAGACACCCAGTGCTTCCCCCACCGAAGCCAGGAGAAACTGTGACAGCAGTCATCTCTACATCCTCCAAAAGAGCCACAGAGAACATGATGTGGCATCATGCCATGGCATGTCCCTCCTCCTCCTCCACTGTAACTCATAGGTACCCCACTGGAGAGAAAAAAAAAAAAAAAAAAAAAAAAGAAAAAAAAGGTTTTGTCATTTCTTGGTGGTGATAGAGGGTGGTGATGTTGGAGCTGAAGAGGAAACCAGCCAATCCATGCAGAAGACTCTCACTAGGGAGGAGAGCTAAGGGCAAGGCCCACGTGTCACATCCCTGTGGCTTGTCTCCTTGGAAGGGAAACGTGGTGGGGATGCAGCTTTGGGGTGTCATCCTGGTACTATTTCCATGACAATCCCTGTGTGAAGGTGGAGTGTGACAGGAACAGGCAGCTCAAAACTGTGACCTGGTCGGGCTGGGAGGTACCATTGAACCTAGAAGGTTTGAAGGTCATAGATCTTGACCTTCCTGAAAAGCCACCAAAGCTGCCCTCCAGCAAGAGCTCCTGGTTGGAAATGCTAACGCTGGATGTCCACAGGCAGAGAGGTCTTCTGAAGCTCACCACACACCCTGGCATCCGTTGCTGTCTTGCATATCTGAGGGATAAGTCTCTGCTTCCTCTCAGTCCATCTCTCTCTTGTTCCTTGTGCACAGCCTGAACTTCAGTTCTGGGGAAAAACCCGCTTGGTCATCCAGCCCAAGGGTGTGGGCAGTCATCCTCCTGCTGGCCCTGCGGGGAGGAGCTGCTGGGCTTCCAGGGAAGAAATCCCACCTTTGGAATAGGTTCTGCTTGGCAAGCCACCGGTGCCCAGGGTTTGGAAGGCTTTCGTGGCACAATGAAGAGACACATTTATTTGGTTTTGAGCTCCTGGGTGAATTTCCCCTCCGTTACAGCTTGGTTGCTGATGTTTCTGGCAGCCACCAGAGCAGTGGTTTGGATGAAAGCTCCCTGCTGTGAGTAGGTTTATAGAATCGGTATTGTTAAGTTTTGTAAATAAGTCCTGAGTTGCTAGAGTCCTCTCTAAGGGGTGTAATCGGAGGTTCGGGGCTCCTCCTCCGCATGTAAGTGGCCGGGTAAGCCTGTTGATGGGATTTAAGGATCTGTCCTTTCTCCAGTAGAATGATTTTGGGCAGGTGAGTAGGATGCCTCAAAGCCAGCTTGGTCCAATGGTTGCAGCCTCAAAGAAGAAAGCTTGTGTTGGAACGTGGGCTCTGGCTCGTGGCGGCTCTGAGCCTGGTGGCGCTTTGCGAGGTGCTGCTGAACTACCTGATCTTTACGTGTTTTAGCAAGTCCTTGGGTTCAGGGAGCACCCGGATGACTTGGAGAGTCAGGAGGAGGCTTGCACCTCGCCTGACGTCTCTGAGACCCCCTACTCGACTTCAGTTCCGCTCCCTGCAGAGCAGGAATAGTCTTGGCCAGCCATGTTCCTTATGTGCTTGGAGAAATGTCTCCAAAACACACTGTAGGGTCTTGTAGGAGAGGGGATTTCCAGCTGGTGTTGGCAAAGCACCCCTGCTTCAAACCAGATTTCAGAGCAAGGGAACAAACCAGACTTTCCATCAGTGCTCACCCTCCCAGCCTGGCTCTGCTGGGGCGTGTGGCTGTGGCGTGCATCAGGTCTTGGTGATTTATTTATTTCTCTTTTTCTGAGTGCTCTGGAGTGGAGCTTGGTCTCTGGTCCAGGGATCCCCCATCCCATCCAGGACAACCAGGCTGGCAGACCCTGGGGAAAAGGAACGGGGAAAACTACCACGAGGGGAAAAAGCAGACCTAAATATTAAATCCATCTCCAAGTCAGCTTGGCAGAAATAAGGTTTTTATTTACACGCATGTGCGCAACCACATATGCAATATAAATAGTATATAATTTATAAATGCTATCATAACACGTACATATAAATCTTGTGTATTTCACTATTGCTGCGTATATGTATTTTATGTATGGGTGTAAAATAGCAGTTGTGGTGGGAGAGGCATGAATCTAAAGGCAAAGATACTAAAAGGAAAGTGAAATGGAAGAGTGCTGCACGGATAAAGTGTGATGGGGCTGCAGTCTCCTGGGAGGGATGTCTCTCTTTAGTAAGCAAACTCCGTGACACTAATGTGCTGCCTTCATTTATTAATTCACTGATCTATTTATTAATTGATTGCTTTTCTGCCTTGTGTGTTTTTTTTTTTTTCCCCCCTTTGCTTTCAGTAAAGAGTACCCGGTCGTTCCCAGGAGCACAGTGAGACAAAAAGTGTCCTCGAATCACAGCCCCTTCAGTGGCGAGACCAGAGTCCTTTCTGCCTCCTCCAACCTGGGCTCCCAGTACCAGTGTGAGAACGGGGTGTCGAGCACCTCCCAGGACCTGCTGCCGCCGGCCAACCCCTACCCGATCTCCCAGGAGCACAGCCAGATCTACCACTGCACCAAGAGAAAAGGTCAGGCCTTGGCTGCTCCCCGCTCGGTGCTTTTCCCTCCCTAACGTGGCTGTCGGGGCCGTTTGCTGACGTTTCCCCTTGCCCACGGGCCGGGCATGAGGGCTGTGCGCCGGAGGTGGGCAGCTCGCCCAGGCTGGGCTGGGCAACTCGTGCCACCAGCGTTAGCCTAAAACCCCATCGCTGCCGCTGGGCTGGGAGCGAGCTCTCGGGAGGGGTGGCGGTGCCTTTCGCCCGTGTCGAATCCACATTCGGTAAGATAGCTGGTGCTGGAGATAAAGATGACTTATCTGCCTCCGTAGTCCCTCAGACAGGGTTAATCTTCAAGTGGAGATACCTTGACAGCTTGGATTTTGCTCAGGTTTCAGCTGAGAGTCTCACAGTTGGGAGACAGTTGTCCACAGGCAGAAAGCAATTCCACTTTAAATGCCCGGTCTAATGAATGGGGCATGGGATTGAAAATCAAGATATCCATGTTCGTTCCCCTCTGCTGCGACTGACCTGCTTTGACAGAGCTGGAGGGATCAAACCGTGAGGGCTTTACACTGGCTGCTCGGCTCGTCCTGGCGTGAAGAGCCCCACGATGTCGGTGGGATAGTTGTTCTCGGGCAGGAGCAAGCGGTTTGCAGCCTCTCCCTTCCTCTCCCAAAGCAATGGGAATG